>NC_051234.1:2737129-2747129 GCF_015220715.1 Pygocentrus nattereri | reverse complement strand
TTTTAGAAAAGTGACACTATGAAAATCACTCTGTATGGAATTATGCAGTGGCCAACAAAAAAAATCACGACAAATTCAGATTATTTTCTATTTACGATGCTTTAAAGTAGGCCCACTTAGCCCTGATGCTGCTCTGCACACTCTCAGCACTTGATGAAAGCCGAGGATACTTTTCCAGAAGGCATGAAGAAGATTTGCTGAGATCTTTGTTATGTAAGCAGGCCATGTAAATATGTCATTTTTTAGAAAGAAATTCAAACATATCAGCTTTACTGCTATCGTTTGTCTTCTATTATCATGGCTGACTCTGCACATAAATGCAATCTTTGGCAGTAAACATTGGCAGGTTAACAGGCTCTACAGGGCGTTGGCAAAATCTCATTCAATTCGAATTCTAATGAGAAATTTTCATCAAAACACCTAAATTATTCACATCGGACAAGTACGTGGTGGTTTAGGGGGTCTTTAATGGAAAAAGGTGGGTTGCACAGCACCTGTATCAGCAGAAAACTCTGGCGCTTGCCTTACAAAGTGATGTACTATTAACCAGCAAGCATAGCAAAAACAAGCAAAACCAAAAAGCTGCTTTTTGTTTATGCCATATTAATTACACAGTTCAGAGTACTTAGCAAAGTGGCTGAAAAATTCAGAGGAAGGTTCTAGCGTGGCACAGGATCAGTGTGTCGGGGGTGGTGGGGATTTTGCAGTTAAACGTTTTAGAGCAAATATCTTTTTAGAATTAAAAATGCATGAAGTGTATGACAAAATATGATCGTGTAATAAATAACGTAAAGAGCTAATTCCACTTTTTCTGCTCCAGGCTGAAAGAGCCTTCGACACAAAGCTCTAGCTGTTTGTATCTATTATTTACAGCTTCAATATGATCTTTGTGTGATCTTTAGTTAGTCTCAGTCTAGCACTTAGTCTGGTTGTAGTGTTTGCTGCTTGCTGTGAGTTTGTGTTTGACGTTTGTTGCTGTTTGACAGCGGTGAACTTGCTTTGTGGCCCTGAACATCTAATAACTGGTCTTCTTCCGTGTGCTTAGTATCATCATGTGCAAAGTTGGAGCCAATAAAGTGACAAGATGCTTATTTTTCAATAGGGCATGAACATAAATTACTATATTGAGGCCATGAACTACTATTTTAAGGCCACAATTTACTACACCAAGGCCACAATGTAGTATGTTTAGGCCAGAAAATTCTATATTATGGTCACAAATTAATATATTCGCGCCATGAGTTATGAAAAACTTAAATCTTTGCCTCAATATAGTAATTTATGGTCTCAATATATTAAATTGTGGGGTTTTGTATGTAAAAGAAGGAATAATCTTCATATTTTTCCTGTTTAAAGAAACTGACCGACTAGTGGCCCAATTAATCCATAAATTGAAGCCATAATGGGCCAATTAATCAATTATGGAAATCACTGTTAGATGCACCCCTAGTTTCCAGTTTAAAATGTTACTCTAATGAGTTGGATTTTGCTGTCATAGCTCATCAAAACTAACAGTGGTGGACAGTAACTGAGTAACTGAGTAAATGTAATTAGTTTCTGTACTTTAGTATTTTTGGTGTATCTGTACTGAAGTTTCTCCGTTCTGGACTTTTTCCTTTCACTCCACTACATTTCAGAGTCTAATATCCGACTTTTTCCTCCTACATTTTGAGAAATCTGTCGCTCCTTTTGGTTTCTGTGTGTATAAAAACGTAACTTGTCAAAACGAAAGAAGCGCAAAGCCAGAGCACCAATCAGGGCCCAGCGGTCACTTTGTTTAGAGCTGGTTTTGACCTGTTGGTCATACCGACCCAGTGCAGCACGCGGTTCAACGTCAGCGCAGCAGCGTAAAACTTTGGGAGAGTCTGTTCAACATAAATGATGAACTAACCTAACTTTGTGTAAATAGAGCTCAATATAGAAATATGTCCACATATGCAGTCGAGACTGACGCGGCTTTTTTCTGAATTTCTACAAACACCATTCCATTTTATAGTAAATGAGTTTGGGCTGGTTTATGTTTATGAACAGACGCCTACAGATCAACATAGTAAAGGAGCTCATCTGTGATCCTGAGTTTAAAGCCAGTTTTTATTCAACTTGGAAATAAGTTGAATTGAGTTAATTAGTCTTTTAGTACTTTTACTTGATACTTAAGTTCATTTGAAGGGAAATACTTTAGTACTTTTACTCAAGTGGAGGTCTAAATGGAGGAACTTCGACTTTTACTGGAGGAATATTTTACCTTGGGCGTCTCGACTTTAACTCAGGTACACGGTTTGTGTACTTTGTGCACCACTGAAAACTAAGCAGGTGATAAATGAGAACTGCCACCATGCTAACACTACCTTCACAACAGATCTCTCATTACAATGTAATCATTCACACGCATACAAATAAATGGCATTTTAAAATAATAATCGCTCAAAAATGCAATACGCTGCAGTTCAGTTCAGGGTTGAATGGGATTTTTTTTTCTGTTCGGCTCAAAATAAAGCATTTCAACTGGAGAACAGAAGCCGTTTCAAAGACTTAAGCATTAGTGTTTTGTTTAAAATGAAGAAAATATGCTCAATTCACACGTGCCCAAACTTTTGACTGGCACCGTATGTCATTAGTAACGGACACCACGGTACACTGTCTGCGCACGGCACTTCTGGAACACAGTACACGACCTTGTCACTCATGAGTTGCATTCGAGTCACTGGACAGCCTGACACGGAGCTCCTCAGCTCCTGCTATAATGACCTCCTTTGTAGCTGTTAGCTGCCATAACGACATCAGGAAGGACCGCATGCGTTTCTGTCACTGCTGTGACCCCAAATCACCCCTAGGCCAGACAAATGTTTTCTTTACGCCCCTCCCCCTACAGACAGAGTGACAGGTGCCCCAGGACTACGAGACTACACTTTGACATTTCCGCACTGAACCAGCTGTCTGTCAACTCCCTCCGCCAAACATTTACTTTGTTTGACATGTCTGTCCGACTTCGCCACGCTCCAATGCAACCATGAAGGACTTGTCGGAAGTGGAAACATCCAAGCGAATGAAAGCTGCTGACCACGTACCCACACACCTTGGCAGAGGGGCACTCCACGTGCGCCGCCCGCCGCCCAGGCACGTGATGGCCCGTGGCCCCTGCAGCCGGTAGCCCGGCTCGCACACAAAGGTCAGGGAGTCGCCGATGCCAAAGCCGCCGCCGCCATGGCGACCGAACTGTGGCACGCCAGGATCCTCACACGGCTCCAGATCGTATTCTAAGACAGGACACACAATTGCATACAATTAATTACAAATCATGTTTACATTTTTGTAGTATTAAAGGACAATTCCTGTGATTTTTTACATTTATGCACACTTCAGATATACGTCCTCACATATGTAGGACATAATTACATATCAATATGAACGTATGGGCAGTCGTGGGCTGGAGGTTAGGGAACCAGCCCTGTGACCAGAAGGTTGTCGGTTCGCTCCCCTCAGCTGACAGTCCATGACTGAAGTGCCCTTGAGCAAGACACCTAACCCCCAACTGCTCCCTGTGGATAGGGCTGCCCACCACTCCGGGCAAGTGTTCTCACTGCCCCCTAGTGTGTGTGTGTTCACTAGTGTGCATGTATGTGGGTGTTTCGCTGCACGGACGGGGTAAATGAGGTCTAATTTCACAGTGTGCAAACACAGAGACAAATGGCTGTAAATAGGTATTTCAACATTTCTGCATATTTAAAATAATTTCAATGTCTGCACGATTCAGAGCGGTTTGATGTGAAATGGTTCACCGTAGGGAAACTTGGCAAATGAGTCAAAACGATTTGCAATGGTGGTGATAAGAACCAGGGGTCACAATGATACAACACAAACACGGTGTCCTACATACAGCTCCACACCACGAATTCATTAAAAAAATGAACTAGACCAAAATATTATCTTCAAAATATAGCAAAACAATGTCTCAGACATCAGGCAGAGCCTTCCGCAACTACGTGGTGTCATTTCATGCACTTTTCTGTGAAGGAGCGTTTAGAGGCATTAATCTCTTTCTACGTCTGGTTACTTTCACCACCACTATGAAGTATTTTTGGCTGGGTAACTCTTAAATAAAGCATTTCACTTCAAACCACTCTAAATGACTTCGTGTACATATTAAATAGGGATGTGCAATAAGAAGATTTTTACACAAGGCATGACATTCGAAATTCATCGTTTTATTTTGGCAGATGTGTTTTTCACTCATGCTGTATTTTAATGCTACTGCTACGCCTGTACTAAAATGTTGTAGCATAATATGCACAACTTGTTGACTTGTTGCGGTACACAGCCAGTTATCTCGGTCACGATTGGCCCCTCCCAGTGATTTTGTTTACCTCTGGTCTTGTCCATGTGCTTCCCTGTTTTGATTCTTCCCTGTTCTGCCCCCTTGTTTCTAGACTCCGCCCTTGATTGTTTTCACCTGTGTCTTGTTAACCCTCGTTGTTCTTGTATTTAGGCCCTGTGTTTGTTAGTGGCTGGTCTTGTATGGTCTTGTTTCTTCTGGCCTCCGTCGTGTGTCTAGTCTGCGTTCCTTTTCATAATGTCTGTCCCTCCATCTCTCCACTTTGACCCTGGGCTGTTTAGAGCCTGATTGTGGATTTGCCTCTAAGAAATCTCGCTTCTCTCAGCGTATGCGTCCTCCTCATCATCGCCCCCCCCCCCCCACCCCCCCCCAATTACAACCTCTTACTTTCAATGCAGCACCTTACGTTATCTATGGTATTTAAATGAGCAACTTTGAAATTGCATTTTTTTAATGCAGCTTAAAATGGCCCAATAAAGAGCAAACAATGATGTTTTATTATATTTAAGTTTGGCTAATAGAAGAACTGCAAACGTGCTGTTGTGTTATTTCATGTGTTTATTTACTTCACACAGGACGAGCTCCGGATTTTAAAACAGGCCAATAAATATCAGCCAAAAAAATTTGGCTGTAAAAAAATTAGAATCAGCCTAATCATAACTCTTATTTGTGCCGGAAATATGAAAAAAAAAGATTTACAATCCCCTTTAAAACCCTTAAATACATTTTCTGACCTCATTTAAATCTATAAAAATGAACAAAAGCATGCACAAAATCAGGCTGGAAGGACTTTTAGCTTTCAGAAATATCAGAGTGTCAAACTTAGCATTAGCCTTGTAGCTCCAGCACAAATCAAAAGGAAAACTTCATTAGAGGTGGAAAAATTTTACGTTTAAACTTTTTTCTTTCATGCAGTCTGTTTCTTTACCGTATCTTGTTGCAGTTAAACGCCGTCCTGCCACTTGCAGCGCGTCCCATCATGATTCATGCAATAGAAACAGCTCTCAAATGTAACCCCAGGCTAACACGGCCAACCCTGCGCTAATCAATTCCGCCTAATGTACACAGATTTCCATCGTTTAGAAGCCTGTAAGTCATGAGGGGGAAAAGGTTTAGCACTGCTAGGCTGCAGCTGCGCTTTGCACCGCCTGTGGCGTTTCCGGGGCTTCTCTGAGAGGCTGGACGGTTTGAGCTTTTGCCAAATGCGTGTCATCCACTGAGTGACGAGCAGCTGGTCGGCCCCCTCGGCCCACCACTGCATCACTTTCCTTCATTTTCTAGAGCCGTGCTTTGCATGCTAAAACCACCCTATGCTAAAGTTAAACAAACACCGTCCTCTCGGGGTTCTCACACATTTCCCACTTTCCAGTTTCCGTACTTTTTCCCGAATTCAGAATGAATCTGAGCAAATGGCGCAGGACAAAACAGCCGCTGTGGGAGAGACGCTGCTGCCAGGATTCTTTCCCAGCTTTTTTAGCCTCTAGCACGCTTGGCTGCGTCAATGGCTTTCTTGCAAAGTTTGCAAAACGCTCTCTTCTTAACCAAAGTTGTAATGCCGTGCTGGTTAGCCAGCTCTCTAAGAGTTTCCAGCTTGGTACAGTGAAGTGGTAAATTCAGAGCTTGTTAGGATTAACTGGGCCTGCTAGGGTCGTCCTTTTGCGTACAACTTTGTGCTCTGATGACCCCATGACCCCATGTTGCCTCAATCACACTTATTCAGCATGACAAAAAAAGATCAATGCACACACCTCTAACATTTCCTGATATTACATGTTTACTAAAAATGTGTCAAATTGGGTTTATGGACTTTAAAATAGATTCCTTTACTGCGAATTCACTACATTTACGGGGCAGTCGTGGGCTGGAGGTTAGGGAACTGGCCCTGGATAGGTGGATAGGGCTGCCCACCGCTCCGGGCAAGTGTGCTCACTGCCCCCTAGTGTGTGTGTGTGTGCTCACATGTGTGTATGTGGTGTTTCCCTTTACGGATGGGTTAAATGCGGAGGTGAAATTTCCCCGTTTGTGGGATTAATAAGAGTCACTTAACTTATGAAGTTGGCATTCAAGCTAACGATGGCATCTTTGACATCCAACCACATTTTACTCATTTCCATTCAGTTTTTAACATGTCCTCACCACCGATGTCACTGCCCAGCGCATTGTTGCCATTAAGGGCTGTACCACTACTACATCAGTTCAGCGATGGACTGAGTCAACATAAATATTGATTTCTGAAGCAGAACTCAATATCATACTGACTCAGAAATCATTTATTTGATGAAACAATTATTACATCCATGCTAAAGTTTCAGAACTATGAATTTGATAAATAAATATGATAAACATTCTAATATCTACACACGTCAGCTAATATAAGTCTATTACTTTACTCTGCTAGGCAGCTAAAGAGGGACGTTCAAACCGGTCAAAGTTCATCTATGCTTTGACTTCTTGGAAAATGGTTTGGAAGCACTGGGGATTGAACTGGCAACCTTCCGGTCACAGGGCCAGTTCCCTGACCTCCAGCCCACGACTGCCCTTTTTTGTGTGGTATTTGGGCTTATTCATTCAAAGACTACACTATACAACAACTTATTATACAAAGGTCAAAAGGTCAGTGTGACCAAAACTTGGTAAACATCCTTGTATATGGTCCCTGATCAATAGGCATATCATATTGAGGCCTTTTGACTGATTCTGACCCAGTTTCTCTGAGCTGCTCTACACCTAAAGGGCCCCTTATGAGTGCATTAGGCCTCACTATGGCCTACATCAAATCAAAGGGTTAATACTGAACCAGTCCAACTGGGCAAGTGGTACTATGTGAGAAATGCTGCCATTAGTCATGTAGTTCGATCAACTATGTTCACAACCTCTTGGATGTTCTCCAAACCAGTGCAGCCCAGTACATATGAATGGAAACCTATGTTGTGTATAAAGACCTCTGCTCGCTGTTTATGGCAACTGAAGGCCTTTTGATGAATTGACTTCCTTTCGGTTCTATTCACTCTGCCTGTGAATAAGAACCAAACAGCTTGAGGACATTTTAGGCCTAATGAGCTAGACCTGCAGAAGGGCCCGTACTGCTGTTGCATTCTTGAAGCCGCTCATTGCTGCTTGCGGCTATATTTTTTAATTGTATTTATTCATGATATAATTCCAGCTCTTACTGCTGATAAGATGTATTCAGCACTTTGGGTGGCTGGTTTGCATCAGTTTCAGACACACGTTTGTTTGAATTTAGTTCATACAGTGTGGACTGGATAGAAAGTTCTCAAGATGCATCTGGTTTTGGACCAACGTTTAAGGCCTGATTGAAGTTGTAGAGTCAGTAGAAAATAATAAGAATTATTAGAACGAATGACTGAATAAGAATCCCAGGGTTCCAGGCATTGATTAACTTCTTCATCCGTTTCTATTCCAGCAAACTCTGCTCTCTCTTTGCTTTTGCCAATCCTTAAATGACAGAAAAACAAAAATAGCTAATTGTGAAAAAGTCACTGTCTGCAGTTTCCCGGGGTGTGAATTTCCTGCATTATGCGTGCACATGTCTGATCCTGTCAATGGCATCAATATTTAATAGCGGCAAAAGGTCAACATCCGCCTTCAATTGGACGATCTATATTATGCTAATGCACGAGTTCTCCTTGCGGATGATTCCATGACTATTCATGAGTGTGGCTTCTTAATTACTGTACAGTAGTGCTCGTTTCCCCTTGCCTAGCAGGGCCTTCTTGACCACTGGCTCATATGGGTATTGGTATATTTTTGACCTGTACAGATTGTCCTCTAAAAAAAAAAAAAAAAAAAATGCACCTTTGAAGCCCTTAAGCCTCTTATTCCAGGATGGAGCCCCTTTATCAGCAAGAGACGTTTAACCATAGGCATGAGCGGTGAGGTTAAACAAGGATTTGGGGCTGAAGGAAAGTGCCTTTGACTTTCTAAGGCTTTTTCTTTTTCCTTACAGACAGAGTCTCTTATTCAGCTGGTGGGGACTTTTCTTATATTAAAAGGTGGATAAGTGCATTCCATGAGGCCGGTTTAACCCCTGGCCGTTCTAGCAGGGTGTATACGCTCTTGTGTGCAATGATCCAGTAGGGATCTGTGGCTTATGAAAACTCCAGCCCAGAGCCAGCTCTCATATTACCCTGTGGCTCAGGCTCAAATCCAGTCCAGGAGGTTTCGGGCACCAGCGATAAGTCCCCCAGCTCACCATCGGCAGCTCAAGCTGTTGCCAATTGATTGCTTTTCATCAACATGCCACTTTCCAGGCCTCTTCTGTATTCAAACACTGGCATACTGGCTTATCGCAGAAGATACAAGCTTGCAGGCAAGATAGCACAATAAAGAAGTGAAGGTAGTTTAACCCCCTCTTATAGGAGCAAACATGCTTAACGCTGGGGTTTTACTGGGTAACAAGGCAGTAACTTCACGCTTTATGAACTGACTGAGATTAGGCCCTAAAACACTTTATGAAATATGCAGTGTGATAAATAAATAACAATCTAATACATTACACAGTAATTAGGTACAATGTCATCACAATTTAAAACTTTAAATAGCCTCCATCAGATCCCATAAGGACTAAAACCACACGCTGAAGCTGTTCACCCACGTTAAGGTGCCAACACGTTTTCTTCACAACTTTGCAGGCATTTCAAATCTCAACACACTTGGAGCAGAAAAGCTAATGTAACAGAGGTTTACAGGTTCTCAGTCTACAAGACGACTGCTACTACATTTTATATACACAGCTTGCAGTGGTGAACCCTGACTATTAGAGCTAGGCCCTCAGTTCAGGAATATCTGTCAAAACCTGGTGGAAAAATGAGAAAATAAACCCCCTAAAATCAGGCTAAGCGCTGCTAGTGCTCCCATGGTATTTCTAACAGTGTCTTAGCACAAAGCCAACACTGGTGCACAGGAACATTATTGGCCGGTGTAGATTCCACATGCCCATTTGTGATATTGGTCAACACGGCTTCAAGTGTTTCAAATGTAGTTTTTTTTTTTTATTTTCTCCTCAATTTAGTCGTTTACAATTCTACCCGCTACTTAGGACTCTGCCAATCAAATGACACTACCAACGCTAGGAGGGTGAAGGCAGCACAGGCTTCCTCCGAGACCTGTGAGACCAGCCGTCGCTTCTTTTCAAATCGCCACTCACGCAACGTCACTGGACAGCCGAACGCGCTCGGTGGACAGCGCCGACCGCCAGATCTGTTTTGTCAGCTAACAGACGCCTGCGCTCACTAGTATCGTGCTGAGTGATGGGGGAGACGGGATCTTCTGATGACACGGCCAACGCTTAGATGGTTGCGCCACTCGGGAGCTCCTCAAGTTTTGTTTTAATAGCAAAGATATGTCTCGGGAATGACATTTACCAGTGTTATATTCATTAAATATTTATAAATGAAAAATTTAATAGCAGATAAATGCTTCAAGAACTGCGTGGTCATGGCAGCCCTATGCGTTTGAGTCTCCCCACAGGAGAATAGACCACTTTGCTCTTCTCGGCTGCTCTCTGAATGCTGTAAAGTGCAAAAACGGAAAACAAGCTGGCTACCGGCCACTTACAGTAGGATCCTGCAACAGGTGGCTAATACAAGTGGGAAACAGTGTAATAACCAAGACAAGCTTAAATAACCTACTCACTGGGAGTTTTGT
>NC_051234.1:2677129-2732129 GCF_015220715.1 Pygocentrus nattereri | reverse complement strand
GTTGGTGGTTTTGGATATTAGATAAAATGGATATATTTGCACTGTAGACATCAAAGCCCCTGGTTCCCATCACCACCACTGCAAAGACTTCAGAGTCAGTTTCTCTACAAATAAACCATTTCGCATCAAAGCACTCTGAATGACATTGTTTACATTACAGCGTCTGAGTTATGCGGAAAAATTGGTGGAATTTCGCTTCACAAGGTAGGCGTATGAACAAGCTGGTAAACGGCATACTAAGCATCTACAAAGTGCGGAAATGTTTATACTGTGAAAATTTCAGTGACCACCCTTCGTTTGCTTTCCAGTTGAAACCACTGGCTGTCCAAAGCGGAAGTTATGTAACTGAACGTATAACAGAAAATCATGCAGACGCTTCACGAACTACACATATTGTGTCAGTATTTAGTGTGTCCCCTCTTTACCTTCCTTACAGGAGCTCTCTTTTCAGGAGACTTGAGGTTTTCAGGAATATTTCTCCACAGACGCAATATAAAACGCAAGTGTCCCTTTCAGACTTACAGTGCTGACTCCTCTTATACTTTTCTAGAATAAATAACTTGTATTTTATGATCGTTTTGACTGGAAAAGGCATAAAGAAAGAGCTCTGCCAATTCCACAGTCCTGTATATGTATCTGAAGACAACTTAAAGTGGACCATCAGTAAAGCGTGACCCAGATTCGGTGTGATATTCCATGCACTGTCTGTCAGTTTCCAACTGTTGTTTTTGTTCTACTTGAATGTACATTACAGCCTGGCGTCGAGCGGAATAAACAGCATCACGCAGAACGCAAGCAAGGACACTCACACGCACACACAGACAAACACGCAGCTCCCCACACGAATAACAATAAAACAGCAACAACAGCAGAAACACCATCACGCTCCATGCCGTGATCCAGCAGCAGCGGACTCTGACGCCCCGAGGCTCAGTCGCTCTGCATCTGTCCAGGCTCTCTTTCGCGTCCCCCCACCGCCGCGTCCCCCACCCGCTTCTGCCATTACATCATCTCCAAAATATTACTGCACATATTTTATTCATACATAATTACACGAAGTCATTAAAACTGAATAAGCCCAATATCGCAGACCCACAATAGAGGCTGCTTGGGGAACAAGCCTGCGTTGCTAGGTTAATGTCTGCACCGGCTCTTCGGGGGACCTTAAGCTGGAACGTGACGCATGCCGAAAGGCCTCTGTCGACAGTCCCTGCTTGAAAGCGTAATTGTGGAACTGCTAGAGAGCTGGATGTTAGCGGAGCAGCCATTCCCTGAAGATAAAAGGGATTTGTAAAACGTTTATGCAGGGATTGATTACTTTATTTATTGAAGTTCGCACTAAGGCTAAAAAGGTTAGTCACAGTTTAACTCAAAGTTGCCCTGCACTTTGCTGTCTGGTGGGCTTCTCCATCATTAGGCCTTTCACAGTGGTGACGTTTAAATGCAACAGAAAGTAAAGCCGAAAGTGGTTTTATTTAGAGGTCTAGAGCGTTTGTGCTGCAGAGCGGAGCAGCGAGGTTATACAGACATTTTCATATTCCAGATGGATAAGTGGTCACATCAGTCACTCTGCTCAATAAAAGTATAAGTCATAAACGTGCACGGTATATTTGTTTATCCTCAACAGTGTAACGTTAGGGAGCGACGATGCATATGCGGAGATTTATTAGGGGCAAATCCAGAATCAGGGTCAAGACGGTCCAGGTTCAGGTAGCCAACATGGAGAGATTGGGGTATGGACATGATTAACAGAAAAACAAAAAAGAAACAGACAAAACGGAGGCCGGAATAAACAAACTGCAAATAATATCAAACACTTTAAACTACCAACAGCACCAACAAAGACCAGCCACAAACCAGGACAAACACAGAGCTAACGAGGGACAGGTGGACAACAGGTGGTAACAATCAGGGGCAGGGTTTGGAAACAAGGGGGCAGGACCAGGAAGAAACAAAACAAACGCACATGGACAGGACTGGGATGGGCAATTTGACAGCAATTTGACGTTTTGATTAGGCAAAAGTTTCAAGCCTGGTAAACCAAGTGAGAAATGTGTATGTGTAATCTGTAATTAATATGTCGTCATCAATTAAATCGAACAAAAAAAAATTGCGAATTAAATTTCATTTTCATTGATTTGCATGGGTTATTTCAGTGCATCTTGCTGCGTGACGCTCACGGCGAATGGAGAGAATCTGTCCCAGGTCTATTCTCTACATCCAGGACCCACTGCTCCTTTGCACATGCAGCCTCTGTCTTTCCTATTCATTCATTTGCGGAATCTCTCTTCATGCATGCTTCATCCCGCTCCTGCCTACAGTGGGATGTTTTCCCACCTGCTCCCATGCACAACACTGAAAGTTAGTCCCGTGCCGCAGGAATCCAGAAGACTGCAGACCTGTACTATTGACCGATTAGCCATCTTGCTTCCTAGTTTTTGATACTTATCAAAGTAGACACAGGCCAAAATGGGAATGGGAAAGTTTGGAACACTCAACATCTGTTTACAGAGAAAGCCCCAGCCTTCTATAAAAAGAGGCAATAAGCTTAATGGTTAGGCCGCAAGTGGAGAAGGGTCGACAATCTTGTGACCTGGGCAAACACAGTAGCCAGAACAGCTTAAAAAATGCCGTCTTCTGTGTGTTATCTGAGCCAGATGCTACAAACTAGTTGAGTTTTTGTCAGATTTTATCCATGATTCTAAGTATGTTTTTGAAACAAGTTTCGAGTATCTTGATCCGTCTCCTTTCGGAGAGAGTAAACCGACTTTCTTAGTAGCTCCTGAGAACAGAAACAGCTCGAGTTCAAATAAACAAACATCACTCACTGCTGCCCTCTAGTGTTGCAGGAGCAGTCAGAAGTTTAAACTTGTGATGCACACAGACTGTGAAAGCTAAAAACTGTGGCCAGACTAAACAACTGTGATCGGGTGATTAGATGATAATTGTGGCTGGAGCTCTGCATGGCCCTTAAATTGAGCCCTTCATTGGATCGCATCTACATGCTTATCTGAAAGTCAGACAGCGGACGCCGACTTCACTGGTGTAAAGAAACGCTCTGACACTGATGTCTGTTTGCGGCTAGCAGCTGCTGCGAAACGGCTGCATCCACGGTCAATGTGTCACCGAAGAGACTCCTGCTTGCTCATATGTGTCAACTCCAAATACGTCGATGCGTCAGCTCATAGTACCGTTGCGAGGTCCACATTTCACGATCGGGTCAAGGCGGTTTCCGCAGCAAAGATGTTTCTCATTAATTTGCTAATTAAACAGTTCCCTTTTAGCGAGTGTGCAGGATTTACATAGACATATTCACAAGTAAAACATTTCTACTACATAAAAAAATAAACCACCCGTTAGAAAGCAACTACAAGTCTAACCTGAGCTGGCTTTACACGTGAAACTTTCATGTAACTTGTTGCTTCGTGGCACTTGCTTGCAAAATCCTTTCTGTGCAACTTGAAACTGCAACTGAAAAACAATCAAGGTTGCATGCAACACATTTGATTTGATACGACCGCCCACATGTCCAGCCGGACACTGAAGGACGACCGACTGCCGAGCCCTCCTGCTACTTACTTCAAACCAGCTGCCCACAACCCAGCTACAGCCACCTGCCTTAGACTAGCTGCCCACCCTACACTGACGTTTTCATGGACTCCTAGCTATTCCTACTACTACTACTGCTATTAGTATTAGTAGTATAATAACTCTGTAGGTAGTCTGACCAGAAGAGGACGGGTCCCCCCTGGTGAGCCTTGGTTCCTCCCTAGGTTTCTTCCTCAGCTCTGAGGGAGGTTCTCCTTGCCACCGTCACCCCTGGCTTGCTCACCTGGGGGTTTTACATTCATGTTAAAACTCTGTCTTTACTGGAATTCTGTGAAGCCGCTTTGTGACAAACATCATCTGTAAAAAGCGCCACAAATAAATTTGACTTGATTTGATTTCTCCACTAATGTGGAATTATCTGTATTGTTCTCACTATAAAGTCACCTGCAATGTTTTAACATCTGTGTGTGTTTTTTCCAGCTGTCGTTGCTATTTCTTTTACCTCATATCCATCAACAGATCATAGAACAGCAGGCTAATGGGAATAAACAGTAGAGTTCGTTGCCTAGTTAACACAGCCGGTTGCAGAAGCGCTATCTTCGAGAAACTCACATTTGTCGTCATGGCTAAACTGACAATATTAAAAGCTACCGATCTTGAGTCTCCTCTTCAAGCTCCCATTAAAGCATCTTCTGTTTTCATTGTTTGTCCACTGATTTAGTGAAGTCGTGTCATGTATGTGTGATGTCATCACATTATGTGTTATTGCCAGTTTGACTGGCTGTTTCACGGAACTTGTTGAGAAGTTGAGATGCTCGCAACTGTTGCAGGCGAGTTTCAAATGAGTTGCAGGTGTGGGTTTCAAGCAACTAAAACTGCATAAGTTTTACCATGTAAAGCCAGCTTGATGTAGTATGTGAAAAATCGGACTGAAATACGGCCCGAAACTACGTATGTTTTGGGCCCTGCTGGGTTTGTAGTAGCAGAACTTTGTGACTCTCACGCTTTGACAGGGATCCTACAAACAGTCAGACAGTAAGTTTACTAGTTTACCAGTTACACTAACTTTTTTTACTTTAACCATTAGTTTAAGTAGAAACAGTGAAGGTTGCGCAGCTAACTAACGCGCAGATGGACTGAAAGCAGAAAATTCTATTCAGATTTATTTGAAGGTAGTTAAATTAACTTTTAAATATTTACTTTAATTGAAGGTAAAAATAATTATCAACTGATTTCTGTTCAGAACAAACCACGATGGCCAATATTTCGTTTTTAAATCCTTGAGACACACTGTGTTGGATTGGAGACGCTGAAAATAGGTCTGGGAGCTCTGGCCAAACGTGTGGGGGGGGGGGGGGGGGAGACGTTTTAATTAAGGGAGATAATTGGCCGAACTGGACAGTCTAATTGAGGTGACGAGCGTAATAATGGAAGCCTACCGTCGCATGTGGGCAGAGGGTGGCTCCACCAGTGGTTCTTCTCGCACACCAGCTGCTCTTCGTGACTCAGCCTGTAACCTGGATCACAGCTGAAACTGACCACTGAGCCAATGGTCAGATCTTGACCATAACGCTGTCCATTCACCGGCACACCGGGATCCAGACAAGAGTGAGTGTCGAGGGTCACACCTGGAGATAGAGGTGGGGAGGGGAAAAAAAAAAAAAAAAAAAGAGAGACAGACAGAGAGAGACAGAGAGAGAGAGAGAGACAGAGAGAGACAGACAGAGAGAGACAGAGAGAGGAAAAGTACAGACTGCAGTCATGCTGCTAAAACTATTTATAATCAAGCTGAATTGAGTTGAAATATTCTGAAAAGGGAGAGAGAGAGAGAGAGAGAGAGAGAGAGAGAGTGAGACAGAGAGCGAGAGAGCAAGAGAGAGAGAGAGAGCGAGAGAGTGAGAGAGCGAGAGAGAGAGAGAGAGAGTGAGAGAGAGAGCGCGAGAGTGAGAGAGTGAGAGAGAGAGAGAGAGAGAGAGAGCGCGAGAGAGAGAGAGAGAGAGAGAGAGAGAGAGAGAGAGAGAGAGCGAGAGTGAGAGAGCGAGAGTGAGAGAGAGCGAGAGAGCGAGAGAGAGAGAGAGAGTGCGAGAGAGAGAGAGAGAGAGAGAGAGAGCGAGAGTGAGAGAGCGAGAGTGAGAGAGAGCGAGAGAGCGAGAGAGAGAGAGAGAGAGAGAGAGAGAGAGAGAGAGAGAGAGAGAGAGCGAGAGAGAGAGCGCGAGAGAGAGAGAGCGCGAGAGAGAGAGCGAGAGAGAGAGAATCAGTGAGAATTAGAGACAGAGTAATGGAGGAGACGGAGAGTAAAGGAGAAAAAGAAAGAGATAAAGCTGAAAATCCTCAGGCCAGAACTCATAATGTGAGAGGCTGAGATGTTTGAGGTTGTAAACTGAGCACACATCACTGCATCGTCTGAAAGCCAGCAGTCAGCAGAACCCCCCCCCCCCCCCAAACCCCCCCCAGCGCACTCAGAGCACTCAGAGTGAGAAAAATGTAGGCTCACTTTCATAGAACAGCTTAAAGCCGCTGTTGGAGCGGCTGCTGTCGGTGGTGAAGAGCAGGTAGAGGAAACTGCTGCTGCTGAAGAGGAACTGTGGCACCTGCGTCCCGTTCAGAGAGGCGATGAGGGGCGAGAGCAGGTTCGGCCCATCATGGATCTCCAGGAAGTCGTAATTAAGCTCTGTCTGGAACCTAAAAGAGCAAATTAAATACAAAACACATCTGCACCATGGAAAAATCACTATCAACATGGCTTGAGTGGAAGACTGACTCAATATTCAATACGATGAAATACGACAGTAAATATTCTTTTCCTTCTCAATTGTTTCCTTTAGTCCAATTCCCACCCACTAGATCGCCTCCCATCATATGACGCTACCAAACTGGCCAATGCATCTTTGCAAACCGCTGCTAAGGCAGCACCGCATTCATATTATTGTTATTAATAAGGCACAACAGTCCCTATAGAAAACAATGTTTTTCAGATATACTAGTATTTTACTGCTTTATCGTTTTCTGGATTACATATAAAACCTCAGACATGTGTAGGTTATCAGGTTAATTGTATTTGTGGTGCAGGACATGGTTGACGACTGGTTCCCATCACCATCACTGTAAAGAAATGAAAGTCAGTAAATTCCTCCAGAATGTACATTTCCATTCCGTTTAGTTCAATCTGATTCACTTTACATTCCAATCAAACACCTCGCATAAAACTACTCTGACTTTGTTTACATCTCAACAAAATTATTTCTCAGAATTTTCAAAAAATGGTGGTGTTCCCCTTTAAGTGTACTCAACATTAATGAGTCAGGCTCTGTGGCAAGTCAGAGCCACACAGTCACATGACGGCTCAGGAGTTTGACGGCTATCCATAATGATAAGCCAAACACACAGCAGGTAGTCACACAGCTCAGTGAGGAGATCAATCTCTTTCTTAATGTGCTGGATAAACACAGACCACCTGTAGCCCCTCAAACGCCTGAGAAATTAAACCATGACGTCAGTATCTGTAGCTGCCAAACCATGGTATGAAAGATGCCTCCTAAAAGCCCCTCCTGCCCAATCAGGCGCTTCATATTAGTCCATCAGCTCGGTCCCCGAAGTCCTTTACATCACGCCGCAAAACCTCAGTCGCTTTCAGGGATACACCCACAGGATGCATTGCTATGCTAATGTAATAAAGCCAACCAACTGTAGCTTTGATAGGGATTAATACCCTTCTGCACACACGCAACCCACAGCAGCACATTTATACAGCGAGCAGAGCACAATCACAATAACCCCCCAATCCCACCAGCTCTAATCGCTCTCTCCTCCCGTTCCTATAGCTCTAATCGCCCTCTCCTCCCGTTCCTATAGCTCTAATCGCTCTCTCCTCCCGTTCCTATAGCTCTAATCGCTCTCTGCTCCCGTTCCTATAGCTCTAATCGCTCTCTGCTCCCGTTCCTATAGCTCTAATCGCTCTCTCCTCCCGTTCCTATAGCTCTAATCGCTCTCTGCTCCCGTTCCTATAGCTCTAATCGCTGTCCCCTCCCGTTCCTATAGCTCTAATCGCTCTCTCCTCCCGTTCCTATAGCTCTAGTCGCTCTCTCCTCCCGTTCCTATAGCTCTAATCGCTCTCTCCACCCGTTCCTATAGCTCTAATCGCTGTCCCCTCCCGTTCCTATAGCTCTAATCGCTCTCTCCTCCCGTTCCTATAGCTCTAGTCGCTCTCTCCTCCCGTTCCTATAGCTCTAGTCGCTCTCTCCTCCCGTTCCTATAGCTCTAATCGCTCTCTCCTCCCGTTCCTATAGCTCTAATCGCTCTCTGCTCCCGTTCCTATAGCTCTAATCGCTCTCTCCTCCCGTTCCTATAGCTCTAATCGCTCTCTCCTCCCGTTCCTATAGCTCTAATCGCTCTCTCCTCCCGTTCCTATAGCTCTAATCGCTCTCTCCTCCCGTTCCTATAGCTCTAATCGCTCTCTCCTCCCGTTCCTATAGCTCTAATCGCTCTCTCCTCCCGTTCCTATAGCTCTAATCGCTCTCTCCTCCCGTTCCTATAGCTCTAGTCGCTCTCTCCTCCCGTTCCTATAGCTCTAATCGCTCTCTCCTCCCGTTCCTATAGCTCTAATCGCTCTCTCCTCCCGTTCCTATAGCTCTAATCGCCCTCTCCTCCCGTTCCTATAGCTCTAATCGCCCTCTCCTCCCGTTCCTATAGCTCTAATCGCTGTCCCCTCCCGTTCCTATAGCTCTAATCGCTCTCTCCTCCCGTTCCTATAGCTCTAATCGCTCTCTCCTCCCGTTCCTATAGCTCTAGTCGCTCTCTCCTCCCGTTCCTATAGCTCTAGTCGCTCTCTCCTCCCGTTCCTATAGCTCTAATCGCTCTCTCCTCCCGTTCCTATAGCTCTAATCGCTCTCTCCTCCCGTTCCTATAGCTCTAATCGCTCTCTCCTCCCGTTCCTATAGCTCTAATCGCTCTCTCATCCCGTTCCTATAGCTCTAGTCGCTCTCTCCTCCCGTTCCTATAGCTCTAATCGCTCTCTCCACCGGTTCCTATAGCTCTAATCGCTCTCTCCTCCCGTTCCTATAGCTCTAATCGCTCTCTCCTCCCGTTCCTATAGCTCTAGTCGCTCTCTCCTCCCGTTCCTATAGCTCTAATCGCTCTCTCCTCCCGTTCCTATAGCTCTAGTCGCTCTCTCCTCCCGTTCCTATAGCTCTAATCGCTCTCTCCTCCCGTTCCTATAGCTCTAGTCGCTCTCTCCTCCCGTTCCTATAGCTCTAATCGCTCTCTCCTCCCGTTCCTATAGCTCTAATCGCTCTCTCCTCCCGTTCCTATAGCTCTAATCGCTCTCTCCACCCGTTCCTATAGCTCTAACCGCTCTCTCATCCCGTTCCTATAGCTCTAATCGCTCTCTCCTCCCGTTCCTATAGCTCTAATCGCTCTCTCCACCGGTTCCTATAGCTCTAATCGCTCTCTCCTCCCGTTCCTATAGCTCTAGTCGCTCTCTCCTCCCGTTCCTATAGCTCTAATCGCTCTCTCCTCCCGTTCCTATAGCTCTAATCGCGCTCTCCTCCCGTTCCTATAGCTCTAATCGCGCTCTCCTCCCGTTCCTATAGCTCTAATCGCTCTCTCATCCCGTTCCTATAGCTCTAGTCGCTCTCTCCTCCCGTTCCTATAGCTCTAATCGCTCTCTCCTCCCGTTCCTATAGCTCTAATCGCTCTCTCCTCCCGTTCCTATAGCTCTAATCGCTCTCTCCTCCCGTTCCTATAGCTCTAATCGCTCTCTCCTCCCGTTCCTATAGCTCTAATCGCTCTCTCCTCCCGTTCCTATAGCTCTAATCGCTCTCTCCTCCCGTTCCTATAGCTCTAATCGCTCTCTCCTCCCGTTCCTATAGCTCTAATCGCTCTCTCCTCCCGTTCCTATAGCTCTAATCGCTCTCTCATCCCGTTCCTATAGCTCTAGTCGCTCTCTCCTCCCGTTCCTATAGCTCTAATCGCTCTCTCCACCGGTTCCTATAGCTCAAAGTCGCTCTCTCCTCCCGTTCCTATAGCTCTAATCGCTCTCTCCTCCCGTTCCTATAGCTCTAGTCGCTCTCTCCTCCCGTTCCTATAGCTCTAATCGCTCTCTCCTCCCGTTCCTATAGCTCTAGTCGCTCTCTCCTCCCGTTCCTATAGCTCTAATCGCTCTCTCCTCCCGTTCCTATAGCTCTAATCGCTCTCTCCTCCCGTTCCTATAGCTCTAATCGCTCTCTCCACCCGTTCCTATAGCTCTAACCGCTCTCTCATCCCGTTCCTATAGCTCTAATCGCTCTCTCCTCCCGTTCCTATAGCTCTAATCGCTCTCTCCTCCCGTTCCTATAGCTCTAATCGCTCTCTCCTCCCGTTCCTATAGCTCTAATCGCTCTCTCCTCCCGTTCCTATAGCTCTAATCGCTCTCTCCTCCCGTTCCTATAGCTCTAGTCGCTCTCCCCTCCCGTTCCTATAGCTCTAATCGCTCTCCCCTCCCGTTCCTATAGCTCTAATCGCTCTCTCCTCCCGTTCCTATAGCTCTAATCGCCCTCTCCTCCCGTTCCTATAGCTCTAATCGCTCTCTCCACCGGTTCCTATAGCTCTAATCGCTCTCTCCTCCCGTTCCTATAGCTCTAATCGCTCTCTCCTCCCGTTCCTATAGCTCTAATCGCTCTCTCCTCCCGTTCCTATAGCTCTAATCGCTCTCTCCACCGGTTCCTATAGCTCTAATCGCTCTCTCCTCCCGTTCCTATAGCTCTAATCGCTCTCTCCTCCCGTTCCTATAGCTCTAATCGCCCTCTCCTCCCGTTCCTATAGCTCTAATCGCTCTCTCCACCGGTTCCTATAGCTCTAATCGCTCTCTCCTCCCGTTCCTATAGCTCTAATCGCTCTCTCCTCCCGTTCCTATAGCTCTAATCGCTCTCTCATCCCGTTCCTATAGCTCTAGTCGCTCTCTCCTCCCGTTCCTATAGCTCTAATCGCTGTCCCCTCCCGTTCCTATAGCTCTAATCGCTCTCTCCTCCCGTTCCTATAGCTCTAATCGCTCTCTCCTCCCGTTCCTATAGCTCTAGTCGCTCTCCCCTCCCGTTCCTATAGCTCTAATCGCTCTCTCCTCCCGTTCCTATAGCTCTAATCGCTCTCTCCTCCCGTTCCTATAGCTCTAATCGCTCTCTCCTCCCGTTCCTATAGCTCTAATCGCGCTCTCCTCCCGTTCCTATAGCTCTAATCGCCCTCTCCTCCCGTTCCTATAGCTCTAATCGCTCTCTCCTCCCGTTCCTATAGCTCTAATCGCTCTCCCCTCCCGTTCCTATAGCTCTAATCGCTCTCTCCTCCCGTTCCTATAGCTCTAGTCGCTCTCTCCTCCCGTTCCTATAGCTCTAATCGCTCTCTCATCCCGTTCCTATAGCTCTAGTCGCTCTCTCCTCCCGTTCCTATAGCTCTAATCGCTCTCTCCTCCCGTTCCTATAGCTCTAATCGCTCTCTCCTCCCGTTCCTATAGCTCTAATCGCTCTCTCCTCCCGTTCCTATAGCTCTAGTCGCTCTCTCCTCCCGTTCCTATAGCTCTAATCGCTCTCTCCTCCCGTTCCTATAGCTCTAATCGCTCTCTCCTCCCGTTCCTATAGCTCTAATCGCTCTCTCCTCCCGTTCCTATAGCTCTAATCGCGCTCTCCTCCCGTTCCTATAGCACCTTTTTTTGGGAGGGGCGGGTTTGACCATATATATATATAAAGCCAGCCATGCTTTTAAATGCAACCCAACCACCCTTCAGAACACATTAATCTCTGTAATTACATGACCAGAGCTTCTGAAGGACTATGAACATCTTCACAAGGCAGCAGTTCCTGTGTAGAATCCTGCAGTTATGAGCAGCCAAAGCGGCTCATCTCTGAGGCGGAGGACAATATGTCCAACTGTAAATAATGAATAAGCTTCAATTTACTCTCATTCTTGACCCTGATGTCCAGCCAGTGTCTGACAGCTCTGCACAAACATGCCTGGCGTGTAAGCGCGGATGGACTGTAGCTGCACTCAGACGCACCTGTCAAAGCTGATCTTGATGGAGCGTCCAGGCTCAGCCTCGATCACCCACTCACAGCTCAGGGAGTCTTTATAGTAGCCCGGCCACCCAGGAGACAGGATCACACCAACAGGGGCCGTGAAATGACCCCCACATGGAGCTGAGAAGGGGAGAGAGAGAGAGAGAGAGAGAGAGAGAGAGAGAGAGAGAGAGAGAGAGAGAGAGAGAGTTACACACGTGGGAGGGCGGGGTTTGGGAGGTAGATCAGCAATCAGCAATCAGAGGGAGAAAAAGAGGAACAGAGAGAGAGATGGAAGAAACAAAGACAGAGTGAGAGCGAGTTAGAGAGACATGGAGGGAGAATGGAGCGATACAAAAACTAAATGAGTTAGAGAGAGAAGAAAGAAAGAAAGAAAGAAAGAAAGAAAGAAAGAAAGAAAGAAAGAAAGAAAGAAAGAAAGAAAGAAAGAAAGAAAGAAAAAAAGAAAGAAAGAAAAAAGAAAGAAATAAAGAAAGAAAGAAAGAAAAAGAACGAAAGAAAGAAAAAAAAGAAAGAAAGAAAGAAATAGAAAGAAAGAAAGAAAAAAGAATAAGAAAGAACGAAAAAAGAAAGAAAGAAAGAAAGAAAAAAAGAAAGAAAGAAAGAAAGAAAAAAGCAAGAAAGAAAGAAGAAAGAAAGAAAGAAAGAAAGAAAGAAAGAAAAGGAAAGAAAGAAAGAAGAAAGAAAGAAAGAAGAAAGAAAGAAAAAGAAACGAAAGAAAAAGAAAGAAGAGAAAGAAAGAAAGAAAGAAAGAAAAGAAATAAGAAAGAAAGAAAAAGAAAGAAAGAGAAAGAAAAGAAAGAAAGAAAGAAAGAAAGAAAGAAAGAAAGAAAGAAAGAAAGAAAGAAAGAGAAAGAAAGAAAGAAAGAAAGAAAGAAAGAAAGAAAGAAAAAGAAAGAAAGAGAAAGAAAGAAAGAAAGAAAAAGAAAGAAAGAAAGAAAGAAAGAAAGAAAGAAAGAAAGAAAAAGAACGAAAGAAAGAAAGAAAAAGAAAGAAAGAAAGAAAGAGAAAGAGAGAGAAAGAGAGAGAGAAAGAAAGAAAAAGAAAGAAAGAGAAAGAAAGAAAGAAAGAAAAAGAAAGAAAGAAAGAAAGAAAAAAAGAAAGGAAAAGAAAGAAAGAAAGAACAAACAGAAAGAAAGAAAGAAATAAAGAAAGAAAGAAAGAAAGAAATAAAGAAAGAAAGAAAGAAAGAAAAAGAAAGAAAGAAAGAAAGAAAAAAAGAAAGGAAAAGAAAGAAAGAAAGAACAAACAGAAAAACAGCAACAGACAACGATAAGCAGGAAGAGTTGCCAGAGAAAGGGAAGAAGGACGGATGGAGGCAAAGAAAGACCTAGAGAAACGAGAGAAAGAAACAAAAGTGAAAAAGGAGCGAAAGAAAGAGAAGAAGAAAGAGGAAGTCGAGGCGAGAGAGAAAGCAAGGCAGACAAACGAGGCAGAAAGAAAGACAGGAATATGGGGAGGAGAGAGAAGACAGGAAGAAAGATGGGGCAGGGTAGAATGGAGAGAGGGGAAGAAAGAGGGGAAGAGAGGCTGAGCTCAGTTTGAAGTCGTTGGTTTGGAGGGGAACCGGCGCTCCTGTCCAGGTTCAGGATGACTCGGGTTTACTCATTAAAAATGCATTAAAAGCCACAGTGACACATGTAGCTGGGAACAAAGACAACAAGGCAAGTGGCGTACGTGTGCACGGGTCTGCGTGCCTGCGAGCGTCAGTAGCTACACCGTTTTAAGCCTGTCATCTCATTACGAACGGCAGGAGCTGAAGTTCATCTCAGGAAAAGCTCATTGTTGCAGGTGGCGCTGCTTTGGCATGTGCTGTAAGCCCTACTTTGCCAATTACTGTAGCATCAACCACAGTCTACCAGCGGCCTGACAATTTACTGCGAACACAGGCCTTTAATGAGCAAAGGAATTACACTACTTTTTCCCTGCAAGTTCTTCAAGGATGACTAATTAGGAGAGAGCTGCTTTCTTCGCTGGGCTCCATTCCGAAATACGTGCCAAATTTGTTCGGCTGAAATATTTAAAGGACAAAGCGCTTCTTAAACGTACCTTCACACTTGGGGATCAAACCGCTCCACATCACGCCGCCCTCTGCCAGCTCGCACACGATGGTGTCCGAGCCCTGGGTCTTTATGAAGCCTTCCTCGCACACCACGGATATGGAGCTTCCCAGCTGGAAGTTATTCCCGAAGCGCTTAGCGTTTATGGGAACGCCGGGGTCCGGGCACTCGTTGTGTCCGAAAGCTAAAAAAATGGCAAAAAAGCAGAGCGCGTCATGCGGTTGTATGGTGACAAATGAAAAATGCTTTCATCATAATTTGAAAATTGTTGGCCTTTACATTGTGAGCAATTTTCATGACGAACGGCCCAAAATGACCTTTGACACTCACTGGCCACTTCATTAGGTACCCCTTTCTAGTAAAAGGCTGGACCCACTTTCACCTTCAGAACTGCTTTAATTCTTCGTGTCACACTTTCAACAAGGTGTTGGAAACGTTCCTCAGAGATTCTGGTTGGTGATTTGAGTTCCTGTTGTCTTTCTATCATCTGGAACCAGTCTGCCCATTCTCCTCTGACCTCTCACATCAACAAGGCATTTTCGTCCACACAACTGACCGCTCACTGGATGTTTCCTCTTTTTCGGACCGTTCTCTGTAAACCCTAGAGATGGTTGAGCGTGAAAATCCCAGTAGATCAGCAGTTTCTGAAATACTCAGACCAGCCCGTCTGGCACCAACAACCACGCCACGTTCAAAGTCCCTTAAATCCCCTTACTTCCCCGTTCTGATGCTCGGCCTGCACTTCAGCAAGTCGTCTTGACCACCTCTACATGCCTAAATGCACTGAGTTGGGGCCGTGTGATTGGCTGATTAGCTATTTGTGTGTACCTAATAAAGTGGCCGGTGAGTGTACGTCAAGCGTTTTTACTTTCTCCTGTAAAGTTACCATTTTGGAGATACAAGGTTTCGTTCTACAACAGCGATACGTAAAGAGGCACAGTGCAAAAGTGGGAGATGCGTAATGAGATAAACTGCAGGATATATTAGCGGATTATCTTTAGCATCAGGAAAAATCTCAAACGTCATCCATGTGGACGTTTGAGGATTATTCGGCCACGCCGAGCGGAATGATCTAAACAGGATTAAGCTGTTTAATGCCAATAGATAAATGGCTTATGGATCGCATCAAATAAATACATTCTGCCATACGGCTTGCTAAGCACACAGTCGTTTCTTAAGAAAAATGAAAACACTCGAGTTGTCTGATGCCGTTAGCGGAGACTAAGAGACTTCAGAAAGGTTTACTTCTCACTTTCTGTCCAACAGTAACCTTTCTGGATAAATCTCACAGAAATTAGTTGCCTACGGGAACACTAGGCACTAAAATGCTGATGTGGCTAACAATAAAAGCTACTGGGGACCAGTTAGCAGTTTGGCTGAAGTATTACTGTAATTCATTCCCGTTAGTGGTTAAACATTTAAACTTCGCTCGCCGTAAAGTGACACATGAATACCAGTTCAGTATTTATTCCCAGTAAAGCAGTCTTTACCAAAAGCCGCGCGATCATCTTTATTGTTATTTAAAGTGACATCTGAATAATGACCTTTCTGGAGAAACTGGGCCCAGATACTTATGAAAAAGGGAAGCTGTCAAACCCCAGTGGCCACCAACCCGCCTTCCTTCTGACAGGGTTTAGCTCCAACCTGTCCCTAATATGCTCCTAATACATCTGATCCAGCCTTTCAGGGACATGTGGAGAAGGTATTCATCTGCAGCAGGTGTAACAGACTGGTTGGAACTAGGCTGGTCTCTGGGACCAGGGCTGGAGGACCCCTGCTACAAGGGCTTTGTCTCAGTTTGCTCACTAGTTCTGTAAGTAGTGAATCAGTACATAGTGCATACAAATTGGGGCAGTTAGGTTGCCCCAGGAACAAAGAGACGCTGACGACTCGATAACATGCGACAGACGTGGAAACAGTATGCAGTGATGTGGTGCCAGCGAACATCGACTTTAATGTTCATCCATTATGTTAAATATTAAGAATATTCCAGTCATTTTATGAACGTTTTCATTTTATTTAAACTGAGAGCCTGACACAGTCGTGGTTTAGTCACACATTGCAGTGTTTAATGCAGTTTAGCCTTCCTCCATTCGATTAACACCGCTAACAAAATGCTAATTTCCATTAGCACAGCTTGCTGAGAATAACAGTAGCACCAAGCTAATAATGGCTCACCTAAGCAACTCATAAGCAACAGTAAATGATGGCCTAACAGACCGTCTGGTAACATTTCAGTACGGAGGTCACTAATGGGCAGGCCGGGGCTCAAGTCCGGACCCAGACGCTGCCCTACGTAAACTATGGCTAATTATTTCATTTCAACGGGGTGGTCCCATTTTTATTTGGAGTAGCTTTTCTAGTCTTTACGGTAACTTTAGCAGCCTGTGAAACTCACTGACCAATCGCATTCCTTGTAAATATCACACGTGACCCTACTCAGCCAATCAGATCTGTGCATTACGATGAGCAGTGAGACTATAAGTGAGTGACGCCACACAGGGGAGGGACGAGGAGAGAAACAGCAGTCAGAGAGGAAAGTGAGTCAGAGGGAAGTTATTCCACATGACGTGATCTAAAAAGAGGAAACTGGCAGTAAATGTTGTTGAAATCTGACCGAACTGGACTTTTTTTGATCTGATGTTCAGTAAATGTTGGTGAAATCTGACCGAACTGGACTTTATTTGATCTGATGTTCAGTAAATGTTGTTGAAATCTGACCGAACTGGACTTTATTTGATCTGATGTTCAGTAAATGTTGTTGAAATCTGACCGAACTGGACTTTATTTGATCTGATATTCAGCTGTCGATTGTATAAGATGCTGATATTCCTACTCGGCTACTTCAGTAAGCAGTATATGGCATTGAGTCATGATGTAGGTCAGACATTATGATGTTCTGGACCTTCGCTTGAGGACATTTTCTCTAACTGGACCTTACTGAATTTTAATTAAAACACCCGTGGTTTAGTACCTTAGTTCCCTCGACCCCTTCAGTTTTTCCCTTCCAAGATTTAAATGTAAAACCTGTAGATTTCTAATTGCCAGTTAGCTAGTTAGTTACCAGTCAGCCTAAATTAAGGTCATATTTTTTCAAGAAGTAGATGGTGGCAAACTAACATCAAAGCATATGATTAAAGGCAAATTCAACTAGCTTAGGTTTCTATGTGAACATTTCAGTTAGCAGAAAACTGGCCTCTTTTTGCTGGACCGCCAGGCCACACGCTCTCTCCTCTGAAACTTACCGCTAAATAATGCCAGGGGCGAAGCAGCAATTTTAAAAGTGTTGGGAACACAGTTGTCAGCACATGACACCCCTTGAGCACCACACCCAACACTTGGAGGTGCAGTATTACTATTGTAAAGCCGGATTGTAGCAGGTGCATTTCTACAGTCGAGCCAATTTGACAGCTTAGGGCAGCAATATATAAAACACACCCCACAGGGACGTTAACCAGCTCATATATGGTCCAAAATTCACCTTTCAAAGATTTTAGCTAGACACACAATATAGTCCAAGAACAAAAAACTACAGCTATGCTCCAAAATAAGAAGCTGACCCATCACTGACCGGTGGTGGGGTACTTACTCAAACAAATTGCCACATCTCTCAAGCTGTAATGAAAGCACTTTACCAGTCTTATCAATTAAAAGGCTTTTGTGGAAGGTAGGGCTGTAGACCAAGAGAAGTTGAAGATCATGACTAGATGAAGCCAAGTCAAGACCAAGTCCCAATCAGAACAAGACTGAGTCTTTATGAAAGCCAGACTGGGCCAATAATAAACCCCCCCAAAATAATGTAGGTGTCATTACATCCTTCTAGTACCAATTACTGGAAAAACAAAAGGATTTTCTTCTCACAAAACAAACTGTATGTAAAAATGACTCAAACTTAACTACATTTAAACCACAAAAAACCTCTTCTACTTCTTCAATGCCCACTTGGAGAGAATCCACCCAATGGGTTCACTGAGAGTGGACAACCAATGAATCCAATCAGTGCCAATACTAAATTCTCTGAATTCCTGCAGCTAGTCCTCCTTCTAAATTAACTCAACCAATGCCTGCATCATTAAATATCATGAAAATGTGATTAAAAACAACCGCCTCTGTTTTTGTCTCGATGGCTTAATTGGATTCCTTCCTGTCAGAAATGAACGTCGAAATAAAGCCTTTAAATAAGCAAATAAAATGTTCCAATCACTAAAACCAGTACAAAAACAATCCAGTACAACAGCATTTATACAGAAAACGTGAGAAATGGTTCACCTCTGCTTACTGCCAGGTTCACCATCCACTCAGGTTTTGGAGACTTGTTTTTCAGACTGTAAACCAGCCTTCCTACCAAACATCACTAACCAGGTTAACTCTGATTAGCCATAGTAAACTACAGACACTATTAGTGGTGCAAATGTATGCCTTCCAGTACATTTAACAACGGTTAGCAGAACAGTAGACAAATCATCATCATAAGTCCATCAGGTTCAGTCAAAAACACATTTATGTGGAACAAACACACTGTATAAACAAATGTTTAGCTTTTACAGCTGCAAGTTAACTGGCTACACAAACCCGACCACACACCTCAGCCACAGAACACTAGGCTACTTGTTGAAGTATAAGGAAAAGTGAAAAAACACCTCAAAATAGCCGAAATGAACCATTAAACACTTACCGGATGGCGGAAAGAGACAAGGACAACGCGGAGAAGCACAAAACGAATGTCCTTGAAGGGGGCCGAGGTTAAAGATTTCTCACAAAGGTTTATCACAAACAGTTAAATGGAGTTTCCCAAAGATTTTATTACGAAACGGCTTACGTTTCCATCAAATCACAGCACCGGAGCTCAGCTCTGGTTGCCATTGAGACCAACCAAAGGCGCTAAAGCTCCGGGTCGCTCCAGCCCAGTTTAACCCCTGAGCAGGACAATGTGCTCTGTGACCGTTAAACAAAAAACAAGCCATAGTTCCAAGTCCAACACAAATCCGAGGCCTTCAAAATGAAATTGAATACCACTACAGCCCTATGAGAAAGTATAACAACGTTAGCAGCCCGCTGGGTGGGTAAAAAGACGGCTTACATGACCATTTAAACGGAATGTAACGTTAGTATTAACTACCACTTCTTAAAAACTCACTTAAAGAGCAAATAATACGGCTACACTCCCCATTTACCTCTGCATCACGTAGAGGAATTAACTCTTCGTTAAATAAGAATTGTTTTCTCGTTCATATTCAAATACTTTGCGTTTACAGATTCAGTGAGAATAACAAAATCCCTAGTGGTAAATTCTGCTACACCCAGGTTGATCATGCTATGTTCTTTTTCTTTCGATTTGTCTTTGAGTATTACTTTAAATAAAAAGAAATGATAGAAATGGAGCTGGATTTTGACCCCGCGAGCCTTTAAAATGTAGTTTAGCATTATATACGATGGCTGTTAGTCTAGTTAGTAATAGTTCTCCCCTAATGAGCCTTAATCTATAGTTGATAGTGCTACATGAATAACGTGATAAGCCATTCCATCGGCCGCAGCAGGGTTTTTTGCACCCCCCATTTTTCAGTAACATTACTTTGAAGGCTATCTACACAGGGACTTCATGACAGATGCACCAGCCCTGAATTACACGTTTAAAAGGCAGCACTTGAGTACTTATGAACAGCCTGTGTCATTTTTGGTGAGATATTTATGACATAAATGATATTGCGTTGAAATAATAAAGTGATGGACGTTTTTGAGGAAGTTTAAAAAGAGCGGGCAAGTCAAGTTGCCACCGTCACGCATCCCTCAGGCTCTGACTCTCACTCGGACTCCATCTCCCAGAATCCTTAGCGAGATCACCTTTACATTTACATTTATAGCATTTGGCAGACGCTCTTACCCAGAGCGACTTAGTTTGATCATTTTTACACAGGTAGGCGAAGGTGGTGTTAGGAGTCTTGCCCAAGGACTCTTATTGGTGTAGTGTAGGGGGCTTACCCAGGTGGGGATTGAACCCCAGTCTACAGCGTAGAAGGCAGAGGTGATACCCACTGATTACTCACCTGACTCCTGCGACCTCTGCACTGCCTTCACGCTCCGCTCAGCGGTCTCACTCTCCCGAATACTAATGTTCCACCTGTTTCACAGGTCATGTGATTAGTTCAGTTTTTAAGCCCGGGCTTTAGCACAGTAAGGCTGCGAAGTATTGAACCGTTATCGACCCCCTGAGCGTTTTCATTGTGTGTCTGCCTTTGGTTGTCTCACCGTGTTCTGACCTTTTGGACTGTATTCTGGACATTGGTCTCTTGCCTCACCCTTTGGATTGTTTGCTTACGGTTATGTTTGTTTTCTGGCTGAGTTTTTTTGGTTTTGACCCAGGCCTGCTTTGTGTCTATGAGCTTGGATTATGTGTCCATCAGTAAAGCCACCCTTGTTCATTTTTACCGCAAGCTTGTTAGCTTGTCATGCAAGTACAATCCAAAAAAAACGTTTTCATTTTTTTATATATATATAAAATTTGAACTTAATATTGGTCATTTTTTGTGTTTTATTTTCAAAAGATAAATAAATTCAATTCATTTATAATAAACTTTAAGGATATGGATATACTCTGCAAAGACCCAAATTCTCACATGAACTGATGGATTTGTTGGAATTTAGACTTGGATTAACTGTCCACTCAAAACTGCTACTCACTGCTATAGGAGATGTTGAAGCCTCTGCCGGACATGGAGTGGTCAGCCTGGAACTCTAGCTGCAAGACGTTGGAGTTGCTGGTGAGGTGCGAGGGCACCTCGGCGCCTGTGAAGCGTCCCAGGATGGTGGCATCCGTCTGCTCCCCGTCCCGCACCGTCAGGAAGTCGTAAGGCGGCTCCAAGTCGAAGTCGTTGAAGGCCAGGTGAATCCGGCTGCCTGACTCAGCGATGATCAGCCACACGCAGTTCAGGTTGTTGCCATAACCCTCCGGATAATCCGGGGACAGAACCGTCCCAGCGGGGGCCGTGAAGTTAGACAGACAGGGAACTGGAAGAGGAAAAGATGAGTGGGTCATAAGGTCTGTGGAAAAAATACCACCACCAATGTATGATGCAGATTACTGCTGAAAGTAACCCTTAAAAGTCACAGTTGCTGCTTGTGATGAAAGAATTTTGTATCGTATTTTGCAGAATTCAGTTCATAGCCAGTTTTTTGTTTGCAAGAAGTAAATGAGATACTTTATTGAGTTGGCTTAACAGAGGGACACCTAACAACACCTTAGCAACCACCTAGTTTTCCATAGCAGTGGCCCCATAACACCTTAGCAACCATCTGGGATAACAAAGCAATAGCCTAGGAACACATTAACAACCACCTATGTTTCCATAGCAATGGCCTAGCAATATCTAAGCAACCACCTGGGATAACATAGCAATGGTCTAGCAACACCTTAGCAACGACCTGTGTCTATAGCAGTTGCCTAGCAATATCTTAGCAACCACTTAGGAAAAAAATAGCAAAACCTTAGCAACGACCTGGGATACCACAGTAATGCCCTATCGACTTTCTCAAGCCAACTTAAAGTTTACTCCCAAACTTTCTCCTTTCTAGTTATGTACTTTAAATAAGTTTTAAAATAAGTTAAGTAGACATTTGTATCTTTTTATAAAGTAATGTTTTAAAACAGACCAATAAAATAAAAAGCCTGGAGGCGAGGCGGGGTGTGTGGAGTCAGTACAACTTAGAAAATACACTCACCGGCCACTTTATTAGGTACCCCTGTTCAGTTGCTTGTTAACACTAATAGCTAGTCAGCCAATCACACGGCCACAACTCAGTGCATTTAGGCATGTAGAGGTGGTCAAGACAACTGGCTGAAGTGCAGGCCGAGCATCAGAACGGGGAAGAAAGGGGATTTAAGGGACTTTGAACGTGGCGTGGTTGTTGGTGCCAGACGGGCTGGTCTGAGTATTTCAGAAACTGCTGATCTGCTGGGATTTTCACACACAACCACCTCTAGGGTTCACAGAGAACGGTCCGAAAAAGAGGAAACATCCAGTGAGCGGTCAGTCGTGTGGACGAAAATGCCTTGTTGATGTGAGAGGACAGAGGAGAATGGGCAGACTGGTTCTAGATGATGGAAAGACAACAGGAACTCAAATAACCAACCAGAATCTCTGAGGAACGTTTCCAACACCTTGTTGAAAGTCTGGCACGAAGAATTAAAGCAGTTCTGAAGGCAAAAGGGGGTCCAACCTTTTACCAGCAAAGTGTACCTAATGAAGTGGCCGGTGAGTGTATAATTTCAGCGGATTATGGTTCAGTTATGTTCCCTGACTAAAGGTACTGAGATGTACCCCTGAGGGTCCCACCTCAGTGACAAAAGGGCTACTGTCCCCGTGACGGTGTCTTACTTTTTTTTCTGAGAGTGTAAGGAGAAAAAACTGCTGAGTGCTACTGGGTCGAGTCCTACTGCTTCCTTCTGTAACATCTCCCAAAGGACGGCCTCCTTTATCTTCTGCTAGTCTCCTGCAATGCCCTGGAGTCTGACAGCCGGATTTAGCCATGCAGTAATTGTCTTGTTTACCCATAGAGAAACAAGCTTTCAATTAGCCAACTCGCTCGGCATAATCTCGACCAGTCCATACGGTGGAAAACCCATGGTCTGATTTTCATGAGTCATCGCCACTTGGCTATGAAAGCTTAGCACCCTAACCTGTCAGACGCTGGGGGTAATGAATCTAACTTGCAGGTATGGGCCCTCCTCTAAAATGTTTCTACTGTTGATATTGCCAGCCTCTTCAGTGCAGCAAGGCAAATTGCCGTCCTTGACGCCCATCGAGTGTTTTAAAAGCTAGTGGTGGATGCTGGCACTCACATATACAGATTGGGATGTTAGCCGACCATTGGTTGTTATTCTGACAGGAAATCATTCTCTCTCCGATGAGCTCAAAGCCAAACTGGCACTCGAAGCGCAGCACGTCCCCGTTGGAGAAACCTCCGCCCTCGCGGAAGCCGTACAGAGGAATGCCAGGATCTCCACAACTCTCCTTGTCAATTTCTGTTTAGGGGAAAAAGTAACAGTTAGCATTCTCCGAGTTGACACCATGTGGGCAAACAGCTGAGAAAGGGAAGCATCCCACTGGAAGAAGTGCTGCTGGGCTAAAGTGGGATTAATAATGCTGAATACAGAGCATCAGAGGTGCCAGTCAATTCAATTGGCTTTGCATTTTGACTGAATAATCAGCCTGTTGTCTTCAAGGGACTTAAAGGACAGAGACATAATCTCCGTCCGCGGCATCCATAACAGAGTCAGTTACCACCGTGATGCTGATGAGCATTCCTCGTACCTGGAACAGAACAGATAAACCTGCTGACTCAGTAACAGTATATGGCTTCTCGGCTCGGCTACATTGAAAATGAGGGTTGCCCTCAATGTACTTCCGAGTCAAAATAAAGGTTGATTGATTGATTGATTGATTGGCTTCTAACGGGAACCGATGGGCAGCTGCCTCAGTGTCCGCGTCGCTCTTAAAGCAGCGCAGGTTCGACAGACAGACAAACTCAATAAACGTACCCGATGTTAAAGCTTCACGGAGTTGGAGTGAGTAATGAACTAAAACAAATAAAATACATAACAGGTAAAAAAGATACAACAGTGGAAATCGGGGTATGTATTGCTATGAATGTTATTATATTTGCTGTAAGAAAACTCCCTGAAATGTTCATGTATCTGTCTATGTTAAATAAATAATAAATAAATAAATAAAATAAATACTAAATGATATAGTTTAGTTTTTTATGTATCTGTCTATATTTAATAAACACTAAATAAATAAATAAATAAATAAATAAGTACTTAAATAAATAATAGATGATAGTTTTTTGTTTATTGTTTTTAGTTCTTTATGTATTTGTCTATATTAAACTCTAAATAAATAAACACTAAATTATATAGTTTAGTTTATGTATCTGTCTATATTCAATAAACACTAAATAAATAAATAAATAAGTACTTAAATAAATAATAGATGATATAGTTGATATAGTTTGTGTCTATCTGTATTAAATAAACACTAAACAAACAAATAAATAAATAAGTAATATAGCTTTTAGTTTTATGTATTTTGCTATATTAAACACTAAATAAATAATATATGATGTAGTTTTTAGTTCTTTATGTATTTGTCTATATTAAGTAAACACTAAATAAATAATATATGATGTAGTTTTTTTTTAATGTGGATACTTTCTTTTAACAAAATCATTGTGTTTAAGAAATGTAGGTTCTGATGTTCTTAGCTTGCTGTCATTTTTTAATCATGTTTTAAATCCTGTTAACCACAGAAATCCAGTTAAGGTTGTATACAAAAGTTTGAGCACCCCGGTCAAATCATGCATTGTGTTGATTTTCATAGAAAATATTTTTTTAATTAGCTAAACTTAATATTCTGTCAGCCAGTGCCAAGTAGACCTCCCTTTGGCTGCAATTACCTCCAACAAACATTTGGTGCAGCCAGATAACAGTCATTATATATATATATATATATATATATATATATTTTTTTTTTTTTTAACATTTTTTCCACTTTTCCTTACAGAAAGATTCTAGTTTAAAAATAGTCTCGCATGTACATAATGCACGCAATCTACACAGAGATTTTTGATCTTTTGTTTCTTTAAGTAGGTTGAGGTTGATTCTGATGTATGCAGGTAATCCAGGTCCAAGAAGTACAAACCCTCTCCAGGATTTTGTTCCAACTGCTTGACTTCTCTAATTTGCTCAAAACAGTAGCAAAGGTGTTCAGACAGTTGGAACGAAATCCTGGGGAGGGTGTTTAATTTGTGGACCTGGATTACTCACCTCTAGATGTATGTTTTGGAACATCGTCTTGTAATATTCAAGCTCTTTTATCTTCAGGTTATGTACTGCTTGTGGGATGATGGCTTCCAGGATTTGTTGATATTAAAATGAATGCTTTCTTCTCTCTGTTCCCAAAACATTTCCTGTGCCACACAAAGTATAACAGATCCACCCTCAGGCTTTGCAGTTGCCAAGGTGCTGTTTTCTTGAAATGCATCTCTTTTTCTCCAAACACGCCTCTGGATAATGCAGCCAAAGAGTTACAGTTTAGTCTGATCACACCACAGAACCTGGACTATGGCTTATCTAGATGTTGTTTAGCCTTTTTCAGATGTTGTCTTTTGTAATGGGCTTACAGTTAAGGTTACGTTCTGATGACTGCGCAGTCAGTGCATCACTTTCTAAACCGACTATTGCTAAACCTCCCTGTACGTTGGTGGCAGTGATGTGGGGGTTTTGCTTTGCATACCTGACCAGACTGAGAGCAGTTCTATGAGACATCTTTCTTTGTCTCCCAGATCTTTAACCTCACCATAACTTTTTCTTAAGGTCATTTCAGAAAGTGATAGAGGACATCTTTTATAGTCTCTTCTTGCTTAGTAACAGCTGATTATTATTAGTTTTGGATCCCATCTGCTGCTTAGATAAACCCATGGCTGTTACATCTAAGAGCAACTTTGTGTTTTAAAGGATCACAGAGTTGAACTGAAATTAGCTGCATTAAAATCCAACGAGACAAAAAAACTTTGAGACCTCACAAAATGAATATCACTGCATCAACTTTAAGTTTGTTCCATGGAGATGTTGTATTAATATTTATTTTTTTACCTAAAAATCAACAAATTATGTTATTTGACCAAAACGTTTCAGTGTGGCTAAAATAGAGTACAAACCAATGTGCCCACACAAACGGTCCATTTTTTAATTACACAGCATTTTTTAACACTTATCATTTCCATGTGGCAAAACGAACCTTTATAGTTGATTTTGAAGCCGATGGAGCCCACGCTCTCGTCCGACTGCAGGTGCAGCCACATCTGGTGGGTCATGCTGACGATGAGGTCAGGGACGAAGCTGCCAGTCAATCTGCAGTCAGACAGTGAGAGACAGACAGATCTTCCTCAGACTGGAAGAAAACAGCCTTTTCTTTATGGGAACACGTCGGTATCAAGACCACTCAAGACAGCAGCTACTTTTACACTGGCATTAATGGGACGGTTAAAAGTAGTCAATTATTTTAGCCACAGTTTATGCATAGCTGCTTTGGCAGGAGACGGGTGCTCGTCCTTGAGGGATGTCAAGCTAGCACTAAAAGGATTCTGGCTTGGCAGAGCGCCAGAACACACCGCAACACACAATTGCTAAAGTGTGTCTTTTCAAGAAAGTGCTGCCGGGATGCACAGCTGCGTTGTGGGATAGGTGGGGGAGTGGTGTTGGGTGGAGGGCGTTGGGAAAAGCGGTTTCCCCTCATGGAGAGCCTGTTGTGCGTGTGGATTTGGAGCTTGGCAGCTCGCTCGGATCTGCGGCTTTTGTTCCCATGATTGCAATGACAGTTCGAATTTCTTTCGTGAGTGAACGGAAATTGCAACGTTGGAAACCGAAGGGAGGTTCAGCACTGCCTGTTCCTGCCTGTTACCCTAAAGGCATAACTGTTAAATTACTACAGGAGAAACAGGGCGAGTATACATTCTAATAACGCTGTAATTAGGATTATTATGCCTAGCTAGCAAACGTTACCAAACTCTTCACAAAGGGATCACACTAGAAATACCAACTGACATTCTCTCAACACACCTGGTACACCTGCTTATTATGTAACAGAGCTTGGTAACGTGTCAAATAGCTTGGTAACTTGACAAATTCTCAAATAGAAGAGTGAAGAATTCAGTAAATCAGGCTTCAAAACGTCTAATTGTTTCTCAGTAAGCTTCAGCTGTGAGAAATGCGATGTTCAGTAAAGACGTTTGATATCATGAAAATTGCACCGCAGGTACAGACTTTTAATTTTTTCTGAATAGACCACCATTCTGTCACGATTGGCTCCTCCCAGTCCTGTCCATGTGCTTTTGTTTTCATTGAGTTCTTCCCTGCCCCGCCCCCTTGTTTGCAGACTCCACCCTTGATTTGTCTGTGTCTTGTTAAGTGATACTTTTTTTAATCCCACAAACGGGGAAATTCCACCTCTGCATTTAACCCATTCCTGAAGTGAAACAGCACATACACACTAGTGATGACACACACACTAAGGGGCAGTGAGCACACTTGCCCGGAGCGGTGGGCAGCCCTATCCACGGCACCCGGGAAGCAATTGGGGGTTAGGTACTGGGGATCGAACCGGCAACCAGTTCCCTACCCTCCAGCCCACGACTGCCCCAACCCTTAACCCTCGTTGTTTCCCTGCATTTAAGCCCTGTGTTTTCCTCTGTGAGTTTGCTGGTCTTTGTATTGTTTGATTAGTGCTGTTTGGTCTTTGTAGTATATTGTTTGTACTGTTTGTTTCTTCCGGCCTCCATTGAGTTTATCCTGTGTTCCTCGTTACGTCTGTCCCTCCATTTCTCCGTGTTGGCTCTGTGACCCGGGACCGTTTTGACCCTGTTTGGATTTACCCATAATAAATCTCGCTTCTCTACGCATATGCGCCCGCATCATCATCGCTCCACCTCGTTACACATTCACTATTTTGCCAAATAAAAACTAATGAAATACTGATATTTAGCTATTTACTTCAAAACTACAAGCACATTTTTTATGCAGTAAGACTGAAAAGGACACGGGGTCACGGAAAAAGGACACGGGGCCACTGCCCTCTACTCGTGCTAGGGCAATGCATATAGATTCTGCATATTACACCATGCACATGTTATTAACATCACTGAGCCAATAATACAGGAAAATGGACTTACACTTGGATTATCGTTCTGGAGTCCCCAACTTCTCCACCGTCCCCTATCGTCAACGTGTCGTATCCAAGCTCAAGGTCAAACTCCTCAAAGTTGATCTGGATCACCTGCAAGGGTGGAAGAAAATGGTCTTACAGAAAATATCTGTTAGAAGAAAACCTCATATTTTCATATCTAATGATCACTTATTTGAACAATTATTTATAATTTATTTAAACTAGCAACATTGTGCAATTTTCTACTTGATGTAATTTAATACCACGTGATTAGGATGTAAACAAAGTCATTCCGAATGACTTGAAATCAGTTCTGAAAAGCTTTTGGCCTAAATCATATTGTTAAAACCCCTCAATAGTGGAGATGTATTTGTATGGCACTGCAAGGCAAAACAGTTTGTAATTTTTGTTTTCTTTTCCCAAATATTAAACAATTGTATCATTATATAGAAAAACTCAGAGGAGGTGCAGGTTCACTGGTGCTTTTGGATAATTAGATAGTTTTCTCTACAATGAATCATTTAACCCCAAGTTGAATGACTTTGTTTACACCTTAATGACTGAATTATGCAGAAACGTAAAACTATCAGTGGAATTTCTCTACGAAGCATCTTAACTAGTAGTAAACGCAACTGTAGTGATAAAACTCTCAGACCTGAAAACGACTAGAGGCGCAAGTTTTGGGCTGTAATTTCTACAAACCTGGACGTTTGCGTCACACTTGGTCATATGATCAAGCTTTACTGGTGTGAGAAGTTGATAATGTTGTGATATCATGATGATCACGCAATGCTGTGATGATACTGCATAACGGGACAGCCGAACGCGCTCGGAGGAAAGCGCCGACCACCAGATCTGTTACGTCAGCTAACAGACGCCTGCGCTGACTAGTATCACGTTGAGTGATGGGGGAGACGGGGGGGGGCCATCCTACCCACCCAGAGAGAGCGAGGCTGGCTGCAGCATCACCAGGGATCGAACTCGCAATCTCCTGATAACACGGCCAACGCTTAGACGGCTGCGCCACTCGGGGAAACATTTTTGACTATTGTAAAGCAATGTCTCAGGCACCAGGCAGCGTATTCATAACCATTTAATGTAATAACTTTCTGTGAGGGAGCTTTAGGAGGCAGTAAATGCTACGGTTCCATTGACCACTACGGTGAAAAACGTCCCCATACCCTAAAACCCTAAAACCCTAAAACCGCGCATTTCACATCAAATCACTTTAAATACGCAAAAATGGTGAAAAACCCTTCTAAAACACTAATATTCTTCAGTAACCATTCCTTATATGAGCTTTATGTGAGAGTGATCACTTCTCAGTCAGACGCTCTGGCGCCTGAGGTCTCCTCATATGGTCTTAATCAACGCTTCCAACTGTGGTCTGCGATGGCCACAATTATGAAATAAAAGTGATCTACACATACAATAACCTAGTGAGCTCACAAGCTAATGGGAGCCAGTAATTTGCTACATCTCATCAGTAAATCACCCTTCATTTCCACTCAGCCTCAATGGCCTGGTGGACGTCCAGTGGAACTGAATTCAGCTGATTACAGTAATGCACGATTTACGAAATACAGACTCGTGAGTCGGATGAACGGAAGACTTCAGTGCATGATCTGCGTTCCTCGTTCAGAATCTTCAGCAAATCGCTGAACGTTCCACTCATTCCACGTTTAAGCTGATATCACATGCCACTGCTACATTAGTCGTGCCATTTGCATAATCACCCTCCCGAGTGTGTTCAGAGGCTGTCTCACAGATAGCGGCGTCTGAACGAAGCCCGAGGCGTGGGATTTATGTGTAAACAATACAAAATGCGCCATATCCCTTTTCATACGCACAACAATAACACAGCAAACGCATATGTGCACACGTGTGCCTATCTGGTGGTAAGGCTTTGAGCGGTTTTTCAAAATCTCTCCACAGTTCAACTGTCAAGATGTGAGCACAGTCACTCAGAGCGGTTTGATGTGAAAGTCTTTGTTCTACAGAATCTTCCGCATGCACATTTCTTTACAGTGGGGCTGACAGGAGCCTTGAATACAGCCATGTTATGTACTACCCATAACCACCAGTCACCCGTCACACCTTCTGAGTTCTTATATGTAATGTTAGTGATGGTAAAATAGTGGAAAATCTGGGGAAAAAAAACCCAAACCTTTTCTTTGGGGACTAAATTGAGTTACAACACTCCGCATGTACCTATACATATCATATCATACATAAAATACGTATCATGTGCTACGTGTCTGTGAGCGAGCTTTGAGACAATATCAATAATCAAGGAAACCATTTTTATAATAATGTGTGCGTGTATATAAAACCTTCTATAGTCATTTTCGTCATTTTTCACTTTTTGACATAATTTGAAAATGCCTTTTGTTCTTTACTTTGTGTGTAAGTTTCATGAAGAATGGACAAAAAGAAACGGACCAAAATTACTTGGAAAAAATTCCGGTTCCATTGACTTGCATTAAAAGTAAAGTAGGTTTTTTCCTTCTCCTGTAAAGTTACCATTTTGGAGATACAAGGTTTTGTATCTTTTATCTTTTTTGTTTCGAAAATAGTGACAGTTTTATATATATATATATATATATATATATATATATATATATGTGTGTGTGTGTGTGTGTATGTGTGTGTCTTAAAGACGCAGTAACATAAACAGCCTGTTACTTTCTAAGGGAGGTTGTAAAAATAGTCCTGTAAAAACTAATTTTGACTGTTTTTGGTACACAAACCCACACAAACGGTATAGCCTGACCCCATGGGGGACAAAAGTGTAACATATGGGTCCTTAAAAAGCTTAAAACGTCTGGTTCCTAACACCACCTCTGTGATCAGTAGACTCCATACATTTCTCTAGAATGATGCATCTCACATCAAACCACCCTTAATGACTTTATTTACATTATAACAGCTTAATTATGAAGAAATCCTGAAAAATCTGCGGCGTGCCCCTTTAAGTTTACTCCGCAGTGCTAACAATGCGATAATGCAGTCGTGCTGCCTGTGGCTCTCTTATTATGAGAGCGAGAGACGCGCAATAAAACTTAAACTCTGCAATTCCATCTGGCTAAGATAAATGAGGCAATAACGCTATGTCTTTTAGGGCCCATTTGCATTGCACAGCACCAGGAGGGCATAGATTTAGCAGCAATTGAATATCCAGCCCTGCTATTTGCAAATAGTTAATGGCAGGATGGGAGAATTCTTTGAAAATATTTCAAATATCGGAGTGCATTCATGCAGGTATGTAATTCCAGGCTGTTATAGTGATAAACGCTCAGGTGTTCATTCACAAAAGCCGACATTAACTGCGCAATAACATTTATCTGAAACATAATGTAAGAGTTAAATGTTTTAAATTACACTGTGGCACCAAAAACGGTTCTGATCTAGGCTGTGCTCTGCTACTTCAAGGAAAACTGAAGAAACTGTGAGCTTCTTGATATTCTTCAGTATTAGGAATGGCAAACGTTTAATCTGTTTAATCCCGCGGAATAAACACGCAGGGCAAATGTAGGTCCTGGAGAGGAGAGCATAAAGCAGTATTACATGTCTCTGACACATTTCTATCACAAGAGGTTTCCTTGAAGCCACACCAGGGTTCATCATTCAGCTATACAGCAACGTGCAAAAGTCAGATGCCACTCTTCGTGTGGAGGACTTAAGAATCCAGACTGTTACTAAGCAGCGCCGCCACTCTTTGCCTTTCTTAGCTTCCATTCCTTTCAGGAGACTTGATCTCAGTTTTTCAAAGTCATTTACAGGGACATTTTTCCAGACTTTAAAGTTCAGCCGCAGAATATGTATGGGTTATTCTACGTTCACTTAATCTGCCCACAGGAGTCACTGGTGTTACCGGTCCTCATTGGTGTTACACATAATAAAGGAAACACCAGAGGTATTGAACAGATTGATAAACAGTGATACTGTTTTAATCCCACAAACGGGGAAATTCCACCTCCGCATTTAACCCACCCTTGAAGTGAAACACCACATACACACTAGTGAATACACACACACCAGGGGGCAGTGAGCACACCTGCCCAGAGCGGTGGGCAGCCCTATCCACAGCACCCGGGGGGCAGTTGGGGGTTAGGTGTCTTGCTCAAGGACATGTCGGTCATGGACTGTCAGCGCTGGGGATCAAACCGGCAACCTTCCCGGTCACAGGGCCAGATCCCTAACCTCCAGCCCACGACTGCCCAATAGCCACTGAAATATGGAATTTAATCCATTTGTGTTTCTATTTTTTCCACAGTTACCTCAGAATGAAGTCGGTCACACCAATGACCGCAACAAAGCTTCATATGAGGTCATGAGCTGAATGAGAACATCTCTGAGAACTGAGAGACACAGTGGACTCACCGTGAGCTTCTCTTCATAGATCCTCAGAAAACAGGGAGGATCAAAGGAAGTCCAGTGATGTCATCAGTGCGACTTATTTCAAAATAAGAGATTTTCTGTTACGCAGTAACACCAGTGACACAACTCCTGGGGAAATTTCATTACATATTTTACAATATTTATTTGGCTCTTGTTTTCTTTTTCTTGCTCACTGTCCACTTTATCAGCTCCACTGACCGTATAGCTGCACTCTGTAGTTCTACAGTTACAGACTGTAGTCCATCTGTTTCTCTGATACTCTGTTACCCCCTTTTACCCTGTTCTTCAAAGATAACGACCCCCACAAAGCAGATTTATTTGTGTGGTGGGTCACTCAGTACTGCAGTCACTCTGACCTGTGACCAGTGAGGGCAGCAAAGTATGCAGAGAAACACATATATTGAGATACATATATATCGAGATATACACATAGAGATATACGCATATATCAAGATATACACACAGCAATATACGCATATATTGAGATATACACAGAGATATATATATATACACACACACACATATCAAGATATATGCATATATTGAGATATATACCTATAGAGATATACGCATATCTTGATGAGTGTGTACATACATAAAATAAAGGGTGGCATCTGATATTTGCACAGTACTGTATATACCTCAGAGATGTTATGAATGAGGAGACCAGCCACTGGTTGAAATATAATGAAAGTCCCGCCCTTCGAGAAACGGAGCAACTCGCTGGTTACGCAATGACTTTGGAAAGCCCCCTCCTGTTGTGGAGATCTGCACATACTCAGAAGAACAACCTGAAAAAAGACGTTTTTTTGTGCGTTTGCTGAGCCAAACGCTACGAACTACTTCTCAGGTTTTGGTCAGATTTTAGCAGCAACTTCAAACACGTTCGTAACGCAGTAATTTCACCTTCGGTTTCAAATACTTGGGTCTCTCCTCATTCAAACAGACAGAAGTCTGGTCTTGTATGGCTTCTCAAAGGCACTGTAACGAAGGCCCCAGCGTAAACAGAACCTTCCTACCAGGACTCTGATCCACATTCAGTGGCCTCTTCATTAGAAAGCAAGCAGTAGAGTGTCGACTCCATCAACAGCAGAGTCTTTTTATTTGGAGCATTAATACAGAATTGAATTGATGTGAGGTCAAATGTGTGCAACGTTTTTTCTGCTTTCTGAGTTTTATAGATTACCTGGGAACCGAGCAAGTCTCTAATTCCCAACAGTAGCATTTCCTTCTACGCTGTAATATACAGCAGAATGTTCCCAGCTAATGCGGTGCACCATTCTGAGCAGCCAGTCCACAGAGCCACCTCAGCAGAGTATAACAGAGCACCATAAAGTCTGCTAGCGAGCCGCAGGCTTACGCTAACTTCGGCCCATTAGGATCCTTCTGTCTCACAGAGAAGGTTGTAGCATCATCAATCTCTCTAAGTCAAGAAAGTGCCAGAGAAAATGACCCACAAACTTCCACTATATAACACGTTCCTATTATCGATGCAGTGTGCATGCACATGAGACAAGGAACCAATTAGGTTTATGGGTATAAGCATAATTACCCACATGGTTGGCACATCATATATCAATGCAGAGTCAATGTCTCTCTGTGTGTGTGTGTACGTGTGTGTACACTGTGCGTGAGGCGAATCCGAATTCATACTCTACCTTATTGGGGTTACTGGCCGTGATGATCCACACACACTGCGAGTTGCTCTCGTACTGGATGGGGAAATTAGGAGAAGTCAAAGTGCCAGATGGGCCGTAGAGGTTGGAGCCGCACGTTTTCACTGGAAAACATCACAGATGGACGGATGAGGAACTGCATGGCCGACTGTAATTAAAGGTTTGCGGCTGTGAGAGCTTATTACAGTTAAGTGAGCGGTTACTCTTTATTTCAGCCATTATTCGTATGGGATGTGGTGCGTTTTCACTGCCAATGGAGGGAATCCGCTTGGCTGTATACTCAGTGAGTGACATAATAAGCTCTACTTCAGAACAGCATCACACAGCTTATGTTCCAGCCATGTCGTTCACCCTACATGCAAACATACTTGGGCTGTCAAATGATTAAAATAAATATTGCAAATTTACTGCATTGTTTTGTGCGGTAAAATGTTTTTTTTATCCCATTTAAAGAAGCAGTGCTTTTGGCTGTAGCTCTACAAGATATAGAATAAGCTTGCACTTCAAACCTGTTGAGAAGTCAAAAGAATAGATAATAACCTGAATTCATTTGGTTAATAAATGAACTACACTATATGGCCAAAAGTATATGGACACCCACACAGGGAGATTCACTTGAAAGAGGCCCCGAGTGTTCGGTTGTAACTCCACTTAGGGTGAAGCAATCTGAACCAAAAAACTACACTACATAACTTGGCATGTGTGTAATCGACTGCATTACATGCGATTCTGGAAGTGATCTCCGTTTTCTGCCAGACACATGAAGGGATACGGGATACAGGGGGTACGCACATGGAAGTTGCAAACGGACGATGATCGTTCCGATGGCTGTCCGGCGCCTAACTCACCGCTCCGACGCAGGGGCGTCCCGGCTTGTTCGAAGCTCCATATACTGAAGAGCACGTTGCACATCGTTTCGTTCAGATCGCTTCATTCTAGCGAGAGTTATTATAGAATATTCTGGGCCTCTTTCGAGTGAATCTCCCTGTATTTTCACAGGTGTATAAAATCAAGCACATAGCCATGAAATCTCCGTGGACAAACACTGGCAGTAGGATGGGCTTTAAAGAACTTTAAAGGTGGCACGGTCATAAAATGCCATCTTTGTCAGTCAGCTTGTGAAAATCTTTGCCCTGCTAGATCTGTCCCAGTCCTCACAGGCTAAAAAAGCGCAGACTTAAGGACGCTGCCTCGTTAAACACACTTGATTCAACTCATCAGCTAATTAGCAAGGCCTTCATGAACTGAATTCAGAGTGTAAGATGAGGGTAAACGCTAATATCTGCAGCATTTTGGCCCGGAAGGTCCCCAGTTTGACACGCCTGGTCTGGAAGCCGCAACAGTACAGCCATAAAGTGGAAGACCAAACAACTCGCAGAGCAGGGCTGCTGAGCGCTAAAGCATGTAGCACATAAAAATCACATGTCCTCTGCATCACACAGTACAGAGGTCCAAGCTGCCTCTAGAGGAGCATCAGCACAAGAACTTTATATGGGGAGCTTCATGAAATGGGTTTCCATGGCTGAACAGCTGCAAATAAGCCTAAGGTCACTATGCGCAGTGCCAAGTTTGGGCTGGAGCGGTGGAGCATGCTGCCACTGGACTCTGCAGTAGTGGAAACATGTTCTCTGGAGTTATAAATCACGCTTCACTATCTGGCAGTCTGACAGACGAATCTGGATTTGGTGGATGGGAGGAGAATGCTGTCTACTTGAATGCATAGTGCCAACTTGGTGGAGGAGGCACAAAGGTCTGGGGCTGTTTTCAGGGTTTGGGCCCCTTAGTTCCAGTGAAGGATAATGCCAATGCTACACTTCCAATTTGCGGCAACTGTTTGACGAAGGCTCTTTCCTGTTCTGGTATGACTGTGCCCCCACGTGCAAAGCGAGGTCCATAAAGACATGGTTCAGCAGGCTTGTCGCGGAACCTACAGCGGCCAGAACGCAGCCCTGATCTCAACCCCACTGAAAACCTCTGTGATGAACTGGAACGACGATTGCAAGTCAAGTCTTCTTGTCCAACATCAGTGCCTGAAAAAACTTTTTCGAAAGAACGGTCACAAACTCCCACAGACACTCCAAAAGCTTGTGGAAAGCACTCCTAAAAGAGAGGAAGCTGTCATAGCCAAACCTCCATATGAACAGACATGGCTTTGGAAAGGGACGTCCAACAGGCTCATATAGGTACGACGGTCAGGTGTCCACATATTTTTGGCCATACAGTATGCATGTACTTTTTTTGAGCTTGTTGCTTTGCACTGTGTATTTAAAGAACGTTTATCTGTCAACTATTAATGCTAACTTTCCTCTGACATGTCTACGTTCACATAACCAACCAAAAACAAGAAACATTTGGGCTCAAACGACCGTAACATTAGCTAGGGAAGCATTAATCTTAAATATTAATATTAAAGTGACCAACAGCATGGTCGAACCAAGCTAGTTACGATCATTAGCTAGGACTATAAAACTAGCAAGGTTTTACATAATGGTACCTGTTGAAAATGTATAGTTGTTGTAAGTCATGCCGTTATTTTATGCTGACATCACAGCACGTGACTTACAACTAAATTTAAAGCTGGTGAAAAGACCTCACTGTTCTACACTTGCAAGCAACCCAAATAACTCAGAATAAGGTACTAGATAGTGTTTTATTCAATGGTGTTAAATGTAACGTTACCAACATGCACTAAATGATTGTCAGTAATCTTTTTTCATCTTTAATTAATGTTAATGAATCTTCCCAGTTTGACCCTTTAAGCTGCCTGTGGTAGGGAAGGCTGAAGCCCAGCTGCAGCTCGCTGTATGCTGCTATAAAACGATACCTTCAGCACTTTCAGTACACTACATAGAACACTACATAGACCTACAGATAAATCAACAAGCAGCAAACTAACAAAAGCAACAGCACAGCGGAGCTCCAGTTCCCCTTGACAGCATCACTAACAAGAATCCAGGAGGTGTATGAACGAGAATGAGAGGCTTCAATCATGAGGATTTGAACCACTGACTGTATGTATGATGCACATGATGTGCAGACTCCATTGGCTGGAACAGGCAGACAGTGTTGCTCTCATTGGACGAAAATTGGACACTGTTGACTGTGGAAACAAGGTTCATGTGAATCTTTCATTCAAAACAATGGAAATAATGTTGCTAAAAGTAAAAAATACATTCTGATAAAGCTTATTTTGTCCACTCATACAGACTGAGCAAAATGCACTGCTTTAAAAATGGGAAATAAAATGAAACAAAAAAGACAAATGAGACTAATTGCAATCACGAAATAATGAAATAAATCACAATTACTTTAATAATTGGGACAGCTCCAGCATTAAATAAGAAAACACTGGCTGTGTTAAATGTAACACAGAATAATTTGTCCTTAACTGGACATAAAATTACGTTAAAAACTGTTTAAAACAAGCTTTTAGTTCCAATCCACTGCAGTGTTGACACTGTTTCCTAAAAATGAGTTTTTCTTACAGTATGTGGTAAAACACTGCTGAGATTTACCACTGAGATTCGCAGAGATGCCTAACTGTCCCAAAGCCATGCTGCCGCTCTGATCAAACAACAAACATGTGACGAGCCAGATTTCCCAGAAATACTAAGGAGCTTGAAGCCAACGAAGCAAATATGGACCGTTCCCCACAACCCAACAAGCTGGCAGTATCCCCTCTGTATCAATCCCATCGATTAGATTGGATTAAAGTACATTACAGTACATCAGTGAGCAGATCTGCAGCATTGGCCTGTCCTGAAAGTGCACTGAAACTGGCCGTCTCACCTTTACACACAGGCCTGTGGTCACTCCAGGCTGCGAACACTTCCGCCACTCTCTGGCAAGTGATGCTCTTGGAGCCCTGCAGGACATGGTCTCCGTCGCAGGTGAACCCGACCATTGCGCCGATGCTTTCAGGTTGCAAGGAGATTAGAAAACAAGCAGAATCAGTGAGCGACTGAGGACGTTAACCTCATCCTGATCGGGCGAACAGATGACAATCAGTAATTTTAGACAATTTAGTCATTTTAGTGAGATTTTACATTGATCAGAAATCGCATTTTGTTGCAGTCTGCTTCAAGTGTTTACCAGATAATCACTGAATACAGCATTTTATGAGCCAACGTTGCTTATGTGGGCACTAAGTGGACTAATGTAACAACTGTTTTGCTGCTGAATACTTCAGCCTCAGCCTCAAGGCTGTAAAGAAATGTGCTACCTTGTCTTGGCAAATCCAATTAAGTTCCTTAACCTGTCATAACTGTGACATGTGATCAGAAAGCAGACGTCGCGGTTAAGAATCTAAGGAAGCTTTACTGGGATAATCGTAGAGAGTAAGCAGGGGTCAAGTCCAGGATACACAGCAGAACAATAAAGGCAATGATAACAGATGAGGGGAAGGCGAGGCAGAGGCCATGAAACAAGCCAAAAGTCAAAAACCATAAATCCAGAAAACCAAACAACGGTACCAAAAGAGAAGTCCAGAAATCAGGGTCAAAAGTGATCAGGCAGAAAGTCAGAACAAACACAGAATCAGAACAGGGGAAATCCGCTCAGTAAGGCAGGAAAATGCAGGAAAATGCAGGAAAATACTGGAAAATACTGGAAAATACTTCTAAATACTTCTAAAATACTTCTAAAGCCCAGGCTTAAATACCATCTAGGTTAGTCATATGACAAACAACACAGCTGTGTAGAGTTAGTATTCCGGCGATCGGGATCTCTGACAGGAGGATGATAGATCTGGAGTCATGTGACTGTGCTAAGGAGTCTGGGAAGTGGAGTTCTGATCCGTATGCGAACCGGTAGCAGGCGTGACAATAATCATTGAACAGTGCTGTATACGCCTACATGGCTAATACACAGAAGCCAACAGGGTATCATTTTTTATCTGATAACAAAAAAAAAGTTATGATTCATCTCCGTTGGGGCTGGCTTAATATTTCAGTGCCAACAGCTCTAGGTTCAGGCTCCTGTAGCTCAGGCTAATTAACACTGATAGGTTTTAGAAAGAACCATAGATAAGGGGATGTTATACTTTTATCAAAGCAAATGAACTATTCTGAATTTCTTTTAATGTATAATCTTAACTAAATACTTTTTTTACTGTTAATTTTTATAAAAGCATAATTAACCCCTTTTCAAAGTAGCCATAAATGGCGTTTCTGCCAGTTCTGAAGGTCTTTGAAGGTCTTCACTTCACAGGTGAGCCAGCATTTCAACACTAATAAAACTTGCAGTTATTATTTTTTAGGATAGGAAAGCTGAGGTTGTGCAGCTTTAAGTGATACTTTTCTAATCCCACAAACGGGAAAATTCCACCTCCGCATTTAACCCATCCGTGAAGTGAAACACCACATACACACTAGTGAATACACACACACACTAGGGGGCAGTGAGCACACTTGCCCGGAGCAGTGGGCAGCCCTATCCACGGCGCCCGGGGAGCAGTTGGGGGTTAGGTGTCTTGCACGAGGACAACTCAGTCATGGATTGTCAGCACTGGGGATCAAACCGGCGACCTTCCGGTCACAGGGCCAGGTCCCTAACCTCCAGCCCACAACTGCCCCCCTTCATTGCTCCCTAGCAGCTCAACATAGAGTCACAACATGACACACACACAGAGCCAATAGTGTCTCAGTTGGTCTGATAACAGAGTTATAGGGAAAAGTATTTTATTTGATTACATTCATTAAAAATAGGAACAGTCTATTTATATTCCACTACCGGAATGGTCACTGGGAGGCCTGCAGAAGAGGATGCTAAAAATGAGTGCATTTATTTTTAGCAGATTCTGCAGTCATGATGATCAAATACCAAAATTTCCGCATGAATACACACGCGAACCTCTCTGCTAAACTATACGTGATGAACAAACACAAACACACCCAGGGTTTACCTGAAATCAGAGCCCATGCGCCTGCCGTTCTCTGGCTCCCCAGGGTCTGGACAGTAGTTGGACACTTGCTTCACACCCCCTTCGTTCACTGCCGGATCAGATATGAAGCACAGCTGTAAGCTAGTGCACAACCATTACCGCCCTACAGCTGAGCAACAGTGTGGGCACAGTGGAATATTTCCATGCTGCCCACAGATACTTTACGTTCTGTGTGGAGAGGTGGGCAGCAGCAAGTTACGTGCTCACAATTACATTTTTAAACATCTCTTCAGAAAAAGACTTGTCGATTTCACTTTAGGCAATTTTTTAAAGCAGAAGTTTCTGATTTCCTCAAGTTACCTCATTCCATTATTTTCATTTTTCTCACGTAATCCTCCACGTTCTTCGTCTGCTACACCTTAATTGGATTTTCACTCCGTGCTATAACTGGGCAGTCCACTGGCGTTTAAGTGATTGGATATCTGGATTAGGAAAGCTGCTACACAAAGCCATGTAGAGAAGAAACGGTCCACTTAGCTTGCTTGAACTTATTGTCCCCTGTAATTTTGCTCTCATCGATGTACTAACACTCACTCTGATATCAGGCTCGATGAAGACGGGGGTGTGGCAGAGATTTCCCATAAAACTAGCTTCCAATGTGTTACTTGTATGTTGTGTAGTACTGTGTAGCACCTCATGGGTTTGACACAGTTTACGATTTTGTATTTTCGTCCATTAAGGTTCTCTCACTACAATATCCAGCATGCATTGTGCAAATACACTAGACAACCTTTGGGAACACCACACGGAAAAAGATGCGCCAGTGTAGAGGCTAATAAATACAGGCACTATAGTCTGGTTGCTAGCAGCAATGTTAGGTATCTGGCTTCCTTCTGTCTTAAAAATAAAACAAATTAAAGAAAAATTCCAAAAGCTGTTCCCATCTTCAATCATCAGAAAATTTTCTTAGTCTTTTTAAACCAGAACATTTTAATCTAGCACCACTGTTTGAGGCAAATAGGCATGGCTGTATAGCTTTTTTTCATCAAATTTAACCCCTTAAATGCCAGGGACTGCCGGCACGCCCAATGTTCTGTTACATATTTTTTATTAAGAACAGCTTAGTCAGTTTGCACTTAAGTCCCCATAGTTGTATGTCGCTGTTGTCGGAACAAAATCTCGTATCTCCAAAATGGTAACTTTACAGGAGAAGGTAAAAACTTACTTTACTTTTAATGTAAGTCAATGGAACCAGAATTTTTTCCAGGTCATATCCATCCATTTCTTTTGGTCCATTCATCATGAAATGTATGTATGACGTAAAGCACAACAGGTTTTTTCAAATGATGTCAAAAACTGAAAAATGACAAAAAATTGATTTTTTTTTTGTTCCGACAGCAGCCACATGAATAATAAGCTTTAGTATGAAAAAGGTTTTGAGAGGATGAACCTCTGAAGCCTCATATAAATGTACTCATATATATGAACAATTGAAAAGCTGTAAAGTACCTACTAGATTTTTATAAAAGGAAAAACTGTGGCAGCTTTACTTGTGGGTTGTATCTTGAAAGGACTGGCACTCAATTTAGTTTAAAGACTTCAACTCTGAGCACGTTTCTCATCAGACTAACATGTCTGTGAAGGCTTTTCAGTCATCCAAGCCATTGAACTGTCTACTAGTAGTAAGTCAAGGCGAGTGGTTTAATCTGTCAGACGTTTTAATCAGTCACCTGACACTTCACCGGTTCAAAAAAAGGTTGTGAGAATATTCTCCAGCTTGCCTGTTAGGAACATTAGTCTTTTAGGCTGATGTATTTCTTAAGCCTTAGAACTCACAGTTATTGTGATAGCAAAAGCATGGTACAGTTATATAGAAATGATTTCTCATTATTTCTCAGGTTTCCAAGTCTGGAGTTCAAAAAAGGACTACAAGATCAGAAAATGTGACTGCAAGACCTGGGATACCTCCAGGACTGTCCACACCAGATAAACAGCACGAAAAGCTTTCATCTTTGAGAGATTTGCGGTAGATCTGAAAAAATCCACAGATGTTTCTGTCCATCCTTCCACTGTGAGACAACTCAGCACTATGGGTCTGAAAGGATGTGTTGTCAATCAATCAATCAACCTTTATTTTGACTCGGAAGTACATTGAGGGCAACCCCTCAATTTTCAATGTAGCCGAGCGAGAAACTTTTATTGATAAAAGGGAAACAGGCAAAAAAGAACATCTGATAAGTGGGTAAGATTTTATGGACGTGGTTTGTAATTGGAATCACTGTCACTGGGTGAAGCAGAAAACCAAACCAACTTCTAAGACTGAACTTTGGAGATGTGGAAAAATATCCCTGAAATCAAGTCTCCTGAAAAGAATGGAAGCTGTAATAAAGGCCAATACTGGAAACACTAAATACTGGATAGATCCCATTTAAAATTTAGCGGTTGAAGCTCACGTGTAATTTTCTGTTTCATATGTTTTCAGCTTTTTTAGAATTCTTTTATACTTAATTGTCATCCTGACTGGAAATTAAATGACTCTGTGGCTTTTGCGCAGTTGTTTATATATCCAGTGACTCTGAAAGTGGCTCAGCCTATCAGATTTTGGAATTTTTCCTTTTTTATAACTCAGCGCTCATACAAATGACTGCACTAGGGGTGGGGCAAAACCCGATTCTTAGATGCATCGCGATGTGCACCTGAACGATTCTGAATCGATTCACAAATACCAAAAAGCGATTTTCGAAGTTTTCATTCATAATGTAATGCTGACGGAACATAAAAGGCGGAACCTGGAATTGCAGAAATGAAGTGTGGAAGTGAAGCGCCACAGGATCTTATTTCACCGTAACGGCGCATTTTATCACAGATGAGCGGCAGCAGCGTCTCATGTGCTCCAAACAAGAGCAGTGAATGAATCTTCCAGTTCACTCACCACATCACTTCCATTTGACGTATTAATAAAAGATATTGGAAGTAAATTCATTATGGATCATTGCAGATACTTTGCTTTAAAAGTACCAAGACATCACACAGTGAGAAAAAAGAAATCTTGTATAGCAAAAAAAGATGCATCGATAAATTGTGAGGTGCCGAGAGATTCCCACCCCTAGACTGCACACAATCAACTGTATTAAAGCATTAAGTTATTAAAAACACAGGCGGGAAAGGGTGGAGAGCCCTCTCTGGGTCGGGGATGAGCTCTTGCCTCAAGTGGAGGAGTTTAAGTATCTCGGGGTCTTGTTCACGAGTGATGGTACAAGGGAGCGGGAGACTGACAGGCGGATTGGTGCTGGGTCAGCAGTGATGCGGGCTCTTTACCGGTCTGTTGTGGTAAAGAAAGAGCTGAGCCATAAGGCAAGGCTCTCGATTTACTGGTCGATCTACGTTCCCACCCTCACCTATGGTCATGAGCTTTGGGTAATGACCGAAAGAACGAGATCGCGAATACAAGCGGCCGAAATGAGTTTCCTCCGCAGGGTGTCTGGACTCTCCCTTAGAGATGGGGTGAGAAGTTCGGTCATCCGGGAGGGACTCGGAGTAGAGCCGCTGCTTCTTCACGTCGGGAGGAGCCAGCTGAGGTGGTTCGGGCATCTGGTTAGGTGTCATCTGGTTAGGTGTCACAGGCAAGTCCGCCCGGGAGGAGACCCCGGGGAAGACCCAGGACACGCTGACGTGACTATATCGCCCAGCTGGCCTAGGAGCGCCTCGGAATCCCCCTTGGAGAGCTAGTGGAAGTGGCTGGGGAAAGGGAGGTCTGGGCCTCATTGCTTAGGATGCTGCCCCCGCGATCCGAACCCCGGAGAAGCAGAAGATGATGGATGGATGGATGGATGGATGGTTATTAAAAACAACTGTGCTGTTAATGGAACAATCTTTTATCGTTAAGATGCTTGGGAACTGTAGACTTTTGTCAATGAACTGCATTCGTTCATTAATAATACATGAAATTATTTACTGCAATAAGCATTTCAAAACAGTTTCCGATTCAAACCCAGCGATTTCAAGTTTTAAGAGTTTTACCCTGCTTTGCATTGTGCCTAACAACCCCCTTTACACGTGGTAAAACCTTGGTCTCTGGTGGTTTAATGCTTCACTATCCCTCTGCATTCTGAACTCAATCAAAACAAAAGTTGAAATTGATACTCACTCTACAAACGCATGGGAAATGACTGTAAGCCAGGCTTACTTGCTGTCGGTTCGGTGGCGGTGATCTTGCGTTGGTAAATGAAAGACCCCATTGATTTACACAGGGGTGTTTGCTGGCATATTGGGGCACTGCGTAAGACTAGGCTGAGCCCAATAATTCACTCATAATTCATCATTCAGAATGTGCGAGGCAGTCACTGTGAAATTGAGGGTAATAAAAATTCTATCCTGTAGTAATTACGCATTTGAAGTGCTACACTGTTGGCTTGAAAATGAATCATTGTGCTCAATACCTTATTACATGGGAGCCACGCAAGCATGCACTTAAAACTGGTAGAGAATAAGAATCATCGTCAATGACAGTGATTAGTCAATAACGTGCGGCCCAAATCTGTACCCAGACCAGCGTGGTGGACTGTGTCCCTCCCCGTGCTCATTTTCTCTCCATTAAAGGCGATGCTCTGTCATCCTACAAGAACAAAGTGGTGACCCTGCCACAGTGAAGTGGGATCAAGGGCAATTAGAATGCCCGGCTCAAACTTATGAGGTTCTAGATGCAGTAGTCAATAATCATTAGCATGGCATGAAATGATTTCATGCTTTGTTAACACTGTTTACTTATAAAGAGTGGACATCATATTTTGGCTCATTCTGCAGTAAGAAAGCTGCTCAGTCTTTTACTTTTACCCAATTTCCTTCCAAATTTAGTCCTTGACCTACTAAGCTAAATTTAAACTTTTTTTAAAAAAAAAAACGCTGTCCAATGACGCCAACTGCTAATTCTGTTGTGTCAGCCAACAGACGCCCATGTTGACAGGCATCCCACTGAGTAGTACTGGAGAGGGAGGGTCACCCTACCCACACGGGGAGCTAGGTCCTCCTTTGTAGTGTCTTGCTTATTTATACATCCTTATTAGGTTGTTAAGCTCATTTTTCCATTAAAGTGTCAGTTGTTTAGTGGAGCCGTTTTTTCTTTAGAGAGCTTGTCTTTGGGAATTACCTGCATGACTGAAGGCAGGATCTCATGACAAGTACCCAAGGAGTTTAGCTATAGTCAGCAGCCTAATGTTAACTGGAATAAAGTCAATGTTGCGCAGGTTGGGAGGTTGGGAGTGAAGTCAACACAGTCAGGTATAACGTAGTTTGTCGTATTATATGATTTAATTGTGCTCTTTTACATTTTAGTATTTATTTAGAACCATCAGCCATCTGTGTTTGCACACTGTGGAATTAGACCTCCGCATTTAACCCATCCGTGCAGTGAAAAACCACACACTAGGGGGCAGTGAGCACACTTGCCCGGAGCGGTGGGCAGCCCTATCCGCAGTGCCCGGGGAGCAGTTGGGGGTTAGGTGCCTTGCTCAAGGGCACTTCAGTCACGGACTGTCAGCCGAGGGGATCGAACCGGCGACCTTCCGGACACAGTCCACTGTTCTTCACACTAAGGGCTTCTTGATCCTTTCAGACCCACAGCGCCGAGGCGTCTCCTCACAGTGGAAGGATGGCCAGAAACTCCTGAGTGGACATTTTCAGATCTGAAGCAGCTTGATTTCCGCTCTCTCTCAGAGATGAAAGCTTTTCGTGCTGTTTATCTGATATGGACATTGTTGGTGGTCTACTAGATGTCGCAGTGACGTTTCACAACCTTTTAGTATCTTTTTGTTTTTTTTTACTATATTTTTAGAATCTTTTTTAACTCCAGTTTTGGAAACTGCTGAGAGGCGTTGCTGATGATCAAGAGAACATTTTACAAAGTAAGAATCCTTAAGAAGCTAGATAATGTATGCCAAAAGTGACTGTCCAATAGGAATATACCTAAGCTTTGCTCTTATTGGATAAAAAGAGTCCACTAATAGCTTCCTGCCTTGTGAAATACCCCCAGGAGGCTTTTTCACTGAACAATAGAGCGTTTGGAAGCCTGAAGAAGGCGGTTTCACAACATTGGTGCCAAATCCAATACAAAAGATAAGGAGTTATCAGAAGAGTTTGTGTGCCTTAACTAGTAACTGACTTTTATTTAGCCAATTTCTAACTTTACGTGGTCATTAATAAAGACTTCTATGTGTTGCTGCTGGTTTTTATAGTCGTCTCAACAGCATTTATATTGTATGCTGTGTTTTCCATGCAGTCTATGTCCGTCAGTCGATGCATGTTTACTGCTAAACAGGTTGTAAAAAACAACTGTAAAACGAAAAGGGTCCAAGCAGAAGAGGCCGAGGCATCTCAGCATCAGGAAGCAGCTAGGTTTTCCTAAACCACGGCGCTGACCTTGTGAAAGTCCCGTCTTTGTAACTCGCTTCTTCAATATAAATGAGCTCTTTAACAACATGCAAAGGAACGGTGGACTTACTTATTGAAAATTTACTTGTGTTGTCTTTCCCAGGCAATAGCTTCACTCCTCTTGATTTAAAATCTCCAGACCGTTTCACTGTTCGGGGAGGGAAAAAAAGAGAAATGAAATGAAAGCAGACGGAGCAAGTCTCCCAGAGAATAGCTTACAATCCTGGGATCAATCTCTGCTGGCTCCATTTGTAGCAGGCCTGAGAAAATATGAGCGAGAGGAAGCAGCTGGACAAGGACAGAATCTTCCCCTTTCGAGACATGGAGAGCGGCGTGTTACATGGCTAACGATCTTTCGGTCAGGAGGCCTGGGATTTCACAGTCTCAATTCCAGCTCCTAATCCGCAAAGATGGCTGAATCTGATGCAATGCATTCACCGAGGGATTGAATGCAGCGGAATCCCATTGGTTCTGACCAACAACACCGTTAGTTTCAGGTTCCTGTGTGGAATCTTTGGAAAGTTTTGGGTAAAGCTGAGCCAGGTTCGTACCTCAGAGTATGTTCTGAGATTATGTAACATGTAACGGTCCTACTTTTGAAAAAGTGCCATCTGCAACAGATTCTAGCTTTTTTAAAGGCGGTCGTTTGTTTTCCGTCAGCTCAACGGACACTGACTGAAAATTATCCGGGGTTGGGTGACAAAATCCAAAATCCAAATGGGATCATGCTGTTCCCCCATATATTGTTACGCTTTATAGCTTTTCTGTTTATTTGAATTATGAATACGACTTTATTCGAATGTACACTGTGATTACCGATGCTAATGTATCTGGCGCCGAATAAAACCCAGGCGTGGTGATAAAAAGTATACAAGACCAGTTCAGTCCCAGCTGTTATCTCAGGTTAACACATCTGTCTGACTTTCACATTCAGCACTGTTTAGCACTGTTTCATTAGCAGTGAATTAGTAGTTATTTGCAGAAATGTCTTATTTAAACGTGTTTGGCAAAGAATATACATCTAAAATGTTTAACCAGTTGACCTCAGCAGGGAGTTTATCACCATATACAGTAGAATAAAATAAAGAATAAACAGAAAAACAATTAAAAGTAACAAGAATTTCTCGGGTCCATATTTTTCCTGGACGCCTTCACAGCCGCCACAGAGACTCGTTAATATCATCAATTACATCATGAGCTCAATTTACTGAGCACTGATTGGTCAAACCAGGAGCTGCTTTTTAACTACATATAATACTGGGCTTCCTCGAGGAGCAGCTTGGAGATGGGTAAACACACACACCAACATCCAGAAAATCACTATATATTATATTTATATATACAAACTACACAAATAAATAGATTTTGAAAATGTGTGTTGGGTGCCTAAGACTTTCGCTCAGTGCTGTTTATCAGGTTTATTAGGATCCTACCAATCTGATGGGTGTTATTAGCTTTGGGGGGTTTCAAATAAAGTGACCAGCCTTGTGTTTGACAAACGTTCTCTGAAAACGGATGTCAGGGCTACAGAGTTTGTGCTGGCGTGACGAGCAAGGCTGTGCCAGCGTTTCCGCTTTCATCATTTCTTCATGACAAAAGACAGGAAGGCGTCAGGACGTCTGAAAGGCTGATGCAGGAGCCGTGATAAACAGTGATCAGGGACTCTCATTAAACGATGACAACTGATTAATTACGATCTCACATGCAGCTCTAAACGAGCCATTGTGGCCCACATGGCCATTAAATTACATATAAAGATTCTTCTCGTGATGGCGTTCCTTATTTTTGCAAGAGTTCAGAGGCTTCTCTCCTACACACAGGCAGCAAAAATTGGTTTCATAACCTCCTGATACCGTATATTAATTATTAACAAATAGCTTCTGCAGCGCGATCGACCCTGTTTTACTACAACTTTGACAGGTCATCCTTATTTCATAAATGGGCAAAAATCAAATTAACTTCTTTAATGTGAAAATAATGACCTGCTGATTAAGATAAAGGAGGCAATTAAAGATTCCTGTAATATCGGAACTTTCCCAACATATCCTAACTTTCTCTACGTGTTAGTTGATTAAAGCACTGGCAGCTAATAACCTTAATTGACAGATATAATGGCATGAAATAGAGGAAAGTGTCATAAATTGAAAGCCCTCACTGCAGTAACCATGTGTTTCTACACCTTAGGCAGTTCATTAGCATTAGAGAGCTAACAGCGATGCTAAAAGCTAAGCAGAGCTGCACAATGTATCGTTTTTAGTACAATACTGTTATCATACAAAGCTTCAATAAGCCAATATGTCGTATAACTACATTATAAATGAACCAATATGTATGAAAGGGCATATTTTTTATATATATATGGTGCAAATATTGGTAAAGTTTCAAAAATGATCATTCAGTACATCATCCATAAAGTCTATACATGGAAATTAAGCTATAACAACAGTTAGAATTCATTTTGTGACCTCACAAAAACAGTGCATTTACATATTTCCGCATGCACAATCAAGAGCAGTTTAGCTCCGCCCACTCAGTGTTTCAGCTCAGACTGCTTTTGATGAGGCACAATACAGGGCAGCCAATCAGCTCCTTTACATATATCAGCCTTAAAGGCACAGACTGTAATTAATAACAGTATACCAAACAGTTTTAAGCTCGTTAACTCACAAATATTTCCAGCAAGTATTACAGCACTGTGTGAAAGTTTTAGGCGTCTATGCAAATTTTTTAACAGTTGACCTCAGCAGTGAGTTTTATCACAATATACATTAGAATATGGTCGTATTCATAATTCAAATAAACAGAAAAACTATAAAAAGTAACAAGAATCACAATTTATTATATATAATCATTATTTATTAATATTCTATAAATGTTGTTTATTCAAATATTAAGACTTTTCTCAGCAAATAAACACAAACTACACAAATAAATAGATTCTGAAAATGAGTCTTGGCTGCCTAAGACTTTCACACGGCCCTGTATTTAGAAATATCAACTTTTTTCTTTTTTACTAAGAAAGGGTGAGGGTAACTTTTTTACATTAAACCCATTATTGCCAAGAAAAACAGGCAGTTTAATTTTAAGGGATAAAAAGAGGTTGAAAAATAGTCTTGTGAAGAGATTATTTTGATATGTAATTTAAAACAACACAAAATGTTCTAAGTGGATCTCAGAGAGAAAAGATAAATAACTAAAAGACTAACATTTAAAAAGGTAACAGGTTCTAGCTATTAACTAAGAAAGCATGTGATACCAACTCTACGGTGCCACGTAATTTTAGTGCTTAATGTAAAAAGGTACATAAAGTACAAAGAGTCTTATGTATCTGTCTATTACCTATAAACAGAACAGAATCCGGGCTGTACAAACCTAATTCCATAAAAGGGAATTGGGAATCTGTAGGCAGTACACCAGGTAAAACACCAGGTAAAACACCAGGTAAAACACCAGGTACAACACCAGGTAAAACACCAGGTAAAACGCAGATAAAAACAGAAAGCAGTGATTTCTAAGTCCAGGATGTGGAAAGAATTTAGATGGAAGAATTTGACCAGTCATTTTATCACTGCTGAAATTCTGTTTTCATTGTAATACACGTCCAACAGAATTTACTAATCACTGCTCTCTGTGTTTAGTAGCTTTCTACATACCATCTCAACTTTTCTGGACTTTGTATATGTATCTCACTATAATACTGTTTTACCGGATTCTTACCATTTACTGCCATCTGTGCATCGTGGACCATCATTTTACATCATACAATCTACCTTCTGCTCGGAGGTGTTTCCAAATCACTTTCCTGCTTAATTGTGTAATACAGGGTGATTCTAAACGATTCATCCAAATTCAAAGTGATTTATGTGTAAATGGTTTAACTGAGCATGAAGTTTATTATGTAAAGGTCTCAGTCTGAACCTCCTCCAGCTGTACGGACATCAACGCCACAGTCAAACTCATCCCAGAGTGGACTGAGCGTGTCGGGCGTCGCCGCTCTCACGGCTCTTTCAGTGGGATTTCGGAGATCATCCAGTGCTGTGGAACCAGCGCCGAACGCTCTGAGCTGCTGGAGCTTCACTGCTGATCAAAATCACACCGCACAGTTCTGACGGACTCACTCTGATTGACGTGGAGAACGCAGAACGCTATCGGCTCAGGGGTCTCAGCTCCTCTCAGACTGAAGAGAGTCATCATCCAGAGAAAGTTAGAAACTCTAAGACCTCCTCTTCCAATTGGATTGTGATTGGTTCCTAGGAGCCTCACGGTTGTAAAAATATGTCGCTTTGGAATCGGATGAATAGCACGAGTATGTTTGTACTGACCACACTATTACTCCAGAACTTATGGGGGCTGTAAAAGTGTTACCCTTTATGAACATCTGCATTATTCAGCTACACTACAAACCAAGCTCCAATAACCAAAAACTTTACCTTGATACTGAGCACTAAAGCCTTTGTGTCGATGCCCGTTATCGGTGACGAAGTGGAGCCGCAGCCAGTTTTTGTTGCTGACTATGGGCACAGGAATATTCGTCCCAGACAACCTGAAACATAAAAAAAAAGAATAAACACAGAGATCAGCCGCAGCTCACTGCCATCTCTCGCCACAGGCAAACGTACATAATATGTAGCCCTGAGGAACATGCAGGGTTGAAGATACAGGAGCACAACGAGATACATTAACATGCAGCTCAACCTTTCTTAGCTCAGGGCTCTGAATCTCATGCCTTTGGCTGGAGATAGACTTTTTATTGCCTTGGTTGGGGCCTCAATTAAAGGCAATCTCACCCTGGACTCACATTATCCACTTTAACAGAGCAACGCTCTCCGTGAAAAAGAGCCTCTGTGAAAAAGCATGGCCGCGGCTCGGGGCCTATTTTCAGACGGCCTACGTGGGGTTCTTCACTCACAGCATCAATCTTTCAAATGACATCCATTTTCTTTAAGTATAAATGAACACTTATCAAGGGCAATGATGTCAAAATGTAATGGAACTTAAAGCCCACGGCTGCTGGAGGAACACGATGTAAGAAGTTGATGAGTCCAACCTGAAAAGAGTGGACTGTCATTTCAGTTCCATTCCATATCATCATCTTGCTGGAGTTCAACCCAGGAAAGCACAAAGAAATGGCATGGAAGGCGTGTGGGGATGTGTTATATAAAGGAATAATGTGGTCCTGGGTTCCTTGTTAGAAACATTATAAGTAGTCACTTAGTGTCAATCACTGTATTTGCAGAAAACAGAACGATTTTGGGTAACGTTTTATTTTTGTCCTACTTAGCAGGTCCCTACCCACTTCAACGTTCAACCATCTATTAAATGCATCTGAACATTAAGTCGCAATAATAATAACAATAATAATAGATTCCACTCAATTTAACCCAAAATTTAGATCTAATCCTACACCTAACCCACAACCAGAAGCATCGAGCAGCATCAAAAAATCCAACATCCATTGTTCAAGGTGTAGACACTGCCACCGACATTTGGCATTGATGCGCTTGCAGACCTCCAGCACAGATCAATTTCTTAAGCACCTCTTTTTGTTATTACTGCATTCAATTAAACCCAAAACCAGACTACAGAAATCAATGGTAGATGACATGTGGCTTAACATCTTTTAGATAATCAGGCAAATACTAACAGTCGGTTACTTCATCTAATGTTACTAGCCAGTCACTGTGATACTTTCTGTGTGGTATAGCTGCACTTTGTATAACATGCTATGCTATGTGATGTGACACAGTGTTACACTACGGACGGCAAGAGAACAACAGAAAAGTTTGGCGGAGGAGGGATAATCGTGGGCTGGAGGTTAGGGAACCAGCCCTGTGACCGGAAGGTTGCCGGTTCGATGCCCTTGGCTGACAATCCATGACTTAAGTGCCCTTGAGCAAGACACCTAACCCCCAATTGCTCCCCAGGTGCCATGGATAGGGCTGCCCGCTGCTCTGGGCAAGTGTGTTCACTGACTGCCCCTAGTGTGCATGTATGTGGGTATTTCACTGCACGGATGGGTTAAATGCAGAGGTGTAATAACACAGTGAGAAATGATTGAAAATTCTAATAATGGTCCAGGGATGCTTTTCAGGGTTTGGGCCCCTTATTTCCAGTAAAGGGTAATGTTAATGCTACAGCATACAAAGGCGTTTTTGACAATCTTATGATTCCAACTTCGTGACAACAGTTTGAGGATAGACCTTTCCTGTTCCAGTATGACAGGTCAAGCTCCAAAAACACATGGTTTGATGGTTTTGATGTGAAGGAGCTCCAATGACCTGCACAGTGCCCTGTCCTCATCCCCACTGAACACCTTTGGGATTAATTGGACCGTTGAACAAACACACTCCAGAATCTTGTGGAAAGCCTTCCGAAAAGAGTAGAGCCTGTTATAACCACAAAGGGGACACCTCCATATTAATGGCCATGGTTTGGACTGGGATGTCCAACAAGAGCACACAGGTGTGATGGTCAGGTGTCCACATACTTTTGTCTATATAGTGTTTAGTCAAAATGGAGGAAAAAACATTGTTTACTTCAACGTATGTTAATGCCCTGAGATTTCATTCCAAATCATTTAGGACCGTTTCTGTTGGTGGCAGGCATTTTCAAATAAAACTGGGGAAAAAAAAACACAGGTTGTGAAATGACAGTGATGATGAATAAATGCATCAAGGAATGTCAGTCCACTTTTAAGTAATATAATAATAAAGAAACTGTCCTCAAACGACATTTGAAGGAAAAATCTGACATTGACAGGGCTAACTTCAGCTGGTACCCATTTCAATCTATTGATCTAATGAACAGATTCACAAATAAAAATGCTCAAACAGCATCAGAGATTTGTCCTTCTGCCCTCCACAGCCTCAATCCAAAAATCTATGACAGGTGGTGTCAAAACTTCCCCACTTCAAGTGATGTGACATGAATTGACCCTCCATTCTGATGTGTCTAACTGCCTCACATCTAGACAAATACTTCAAACTCAATTCTGATATGTAGGCTGTTTTGTTCTTGGGAGAACAGAGCTCCAAACAGAACACTCAAAACATTCCGTCAAAAAAATAAGAAGAGACTTACATAAGCGATAGGTGGGAATAGAGGTGAAGCCCCTGCTGAACCTACAAGAGCTCTGGGTAGAGAAGTGACGTGATAACTCTGGCTGATGTTAGTATTCTACACGTTCTCCTTTCACTGCCATTTTTAACGGTTTGAGATGTGCTATATTGTAATGTGACATATTAGAAGCGACTGGTGACCGTATAGATAGCGTCTTCGGATAGGGACGTGAATTTTGGCAAATTCTTTTGACTGATAAGTGACCATTATTAGTTGGTGATTAATCATAACCAACAACACTCACTCACATTTTCCTACATACACTATATCGCCAAAAGTATTCGCTCATCCGGCTTCACACACATATGAACTTGAGTGACGTCCCATTCTTAATCCATAGGGTTTAATATGATGTTGGCCCACCCTTTGCAGCTATAACAGCTTCAACTCTTCTGGGAAGGCTTTCCACAAGGGTTAGGAGTGTTTATGGGAATTTCTGACCGTTCTTCCAGAAGCACATTTGTGAGGTCAGACGCTGATGTTGGACGAGAAGGCCTGGCTCACAGTCTCCGCTCTAATTCATCCCAAAGGTGTTCTATGGAGTTGAGGTCAGGACTCTGTGCAGGCCAGTCAAGTTCTTCCACAGCAAACTAGCTCATCCGTGTCTTTATGGACCTGCTTTGTGCACTGGTGTGCAGTCATGTTGGAACAGGAAGGGGCCGTCCCCAAACTGTTCCCACAAAGTCGGGAGCATGAAATTGTCCAAAATCTCTTGGTGCTGAAGCTTTAAGAGTTCCTTTCACTGGAACTAAGGGGCCGAGCCCAACTCCTGAAAAACACCCCCACACCATGATCCCCCCTCCACCAAACTTTACACTTGGCACAATGCAGTCAGACAAGGACCGTCTCCTGGCAACCGCCAAACCCAGACTTGTCCATCGGATTGCTAGAGAAGCATGCTTGGTCACTCCAGAGAACACGTCTCCACTGCTCTAGAGTCCAGTGGTGGCACTTTACACCACTGCATTCCACGCTTTGCATTGCGCTTGGTGATGTAAGGCTTGGATGCAGCTGCTCGACCATGGAAACCCATTCCATGAAGCTCTCTACGCTGTTCTTGAGCTGATCTGAAGGCCACATGAAGTTTGGAGGTCTGTAGTGATTGACTCTGCAGAAAGTCGGTGACCTCTGCGCACTATGCCCCTCAGCATCCGCTGACCGCTCTGTCATTTTACGTGGCCGACCACTTCGTGGCTGAGTTGCTGGCGTTCCCAATCTCTTCCACTTTGTTATAATCCCACTGACAGTTGACTGTGGAATATTTAGTAGTGAGGAAATTTCTCGACTGGACTTGCTGCACAGGTGGCGTCCGATCACGGCACCACGCTGGAATTCTCTGAGCTCCTGAGAGTGACCCATTCTTTCACTAATGTCTGTAGAAGCAGTCTGCAGGCCGAGGGGCTCGGCTTTATACACCTGTGGCCATGGAAGTGACTGGAACACCTGAATTCAGTGATTTGGATGGGTGAGTGAGGACTTTTGGCAATATAGTGTACTTCAGCACACTGGCTGTCTTTTATGCTTTCACAATGAATAGACCAATAGGAATGCTCCAAAACTACTTGGAGTAAAATTTCGTTACATAAGCGTTTTTCACCCTCTCCTGTAAGGTTGCCATACTTCTTTTTCTTTGGACAGCAACGATACATGGCCCGGCGGGGTCTAGCTTCAAGGCCCAAGGTACTATTAAAAGGCTTTTTAAACTCCTGAAACACCAAATTGCAAAGGCATTAATATTTTCCTGTCCTACGTTTTTAATGGCCAACTTCAACATCCAGACAGAATGATAGAAAAGACCATTACCTTGATAATTCTACATTTAAAGACCTTCATAAGCTCCCTGATCCTTCTTCTGTGCAGTGACAAACAGTGTGGTATTTCCTGAACGCTGGATCTTTTGTTGTTAATAACTGCAAGTAGGCAAAAGATGTTACACATCTTCTCCAGTAAAAAGGAAAGCGGTCTTTGTTCGTAATCAGGGCTTTCAGATCTTTCTGGCTTTGTGTGAACTGCAAATCAAAGGTTATTTAGTGATACTGTGACTTTGGACGGCAAATTATTCAATATCATTATTAGACATCTGCGACGGACTGGCGACCTGTCCAGGGTGTATCCTGCCTTCTGCCCGAAG
>NC_051234.1:2614629-2672129 GCF_015220715.1 Pygocentrus nattereri | reverse complement strand
CCCCACACACACACACACACACACACACACACACACACACACACACACACACACATTTTTAAGTGTGCTGAGCTGGTGCTTATTTATAGTATACCTACTTTCTTTCGAAGGACTACACCACCGGTAGCAGGTGCAGGGCATGAAACTAGCATTCCTGCCGTAAAGCCTGACCTTTATAAATCACCCTGCTATTTACTGAGATGTAAACAACATCGGGAGCCAGGGCCAGGACAAAAGCTCCATCCCGTCAGTAATACGCAACCGTTTCAAGGCTGAGGCAGTTCCAGCAGTTACAGCGATCTGCTCTCTGGTGCTAATGCTTAGCGCACGGTCGGCTCGCCCTCATTCAGAGACTGAGCGCTATGCCAAACCACTATAAGCCTGTTCTGATGAAACACTGAAATATTGCTGCTCAACAGCCCCACATTTCATCTGTCCAGCTGACGTCACACATCACAACCGAAAGAAATATTTCACGCCAAGTTGCCAGCATGGCTAATTCTGAGGGAGAGCTCGTAGACCCAGGTGAGAAAATGCATATCGGGTTCGCAGATTACCACGTTAGCACCTTTAGCTGCTTTACGTTTACCCCTTCTGAGTTATGTTCATTAAGAGACCCTTATTAGTCCCACAACCGGGAAATTCCACCTCCGCATTTAACCCATCCGTGGTGTGGAACACCACATACACTCTAGTGAGCACACACACACTAGGGGGCAGGGAGCACACTTGCCCGGAGCGGTGGGCAGCCCTATCCACAGCGCCCAGGGAGCAGTTGGGGGTTAGGTGTCTTGCTCAAGGACACCTCAGTCATGTGCTGTCGGCTCTGGGGATCGAACCGGCGACCTTCTGGTCACGAGGCCGGTTCCCTGACCTCCACCCATATCTCAAATGAACAGAACCACTAGCAAAATATTTCATTGGGCTACATTAGCAAACGACATCTCAAGAAATGAGCGTTAATACTGTTTTTGACCAATCCGCTTCACCCAGTACTGACACTTTAGGGTATAACTAAAAGAAATGCTGCTGATATAGAATAAGGCATAAAGAACGGTAAGGGCTAGGTGCCAATACCCTAATTGGTCATGCCAACCACTGCTTGTAGCCACTACTGGCTTTCATTCCCAGTTAGCTACACTGGCACATGTGTTTGGACGGACCTTTTAATCTGTTAGATGAGAAAAGTGAAAATCTTTCCGTCAGGATGTTAGCTATTCTTCAGTTTTAACTCGAAACCTATCTAGAACTCATGCAATGGCACAGAGGATTCTAGAGAATTCTATTGGTTCTGACCACCAAGCTTGGCTAACAGAGATAACAAATGACCTGTGAAACGTTGTTGAGGTTTTTTCTCACACTTCAAACAACCCCAGTAGAAGTGTATATGACTTGGCTACTTAACATTACAGATATCAATATCAGTATCAATTCTTTAAGGGTTGTAATTTACTTCCGGTCAGCTCAGTGAAAGTGACCGGCGCTACAGTGAGCGGCCGAAAAGAATGCCTTATCCAAAGAAGCTAATGGGAACGCTTATAGGCAAGTTGTGCTTGAGTGATGTTCAAACATCCCTCTTTAATTAGCACTGAATTACTGACTGTTAGCAACAATCTCCAAATTCAGCCCTATTTGAGCTGGATTAGTTTCAGTAGAGAAGCTCCGTGCAATTTGACTGACCATACGAGAACAAAGGATCTGTGTAATTTCTCCAAATTAACCCAAATATCTCAGATCAAAATATAATTGTGGGGAAGTTTACTTCAACATTTGGCATCAAAAATATGGTACACTTTTGGTGACTGGTTGAAGAGCCATGAAAATTTAACTTCAAAAATTTTTAAATGCCAACCAACATGAAGGAAAATGCATGGTCCTGTGAGAGGTATTTTTAAGATATTTCATTTTGCTTCACCAAAACCGCTCAACAGTCTTGTCACAGACGTGAGGGCTGAGGAACTGAGTCAAATCAAACTCGTTAGTCTGGTTTTCAGCTCACGAAAAAAAATAAGGTGGCGATTTTTTAATACTCAGTTTTTGTTATTACAGGATTACTATTATGGAGGAAGTGCCAAGTGATAGAAGGTCATTCACTACAAAATGAATACTGAGCAGACCTGTAAAAACCACAGACATAGCAGATCTCTTCGGTAATCACTCAAATTAAAGCACCTACACAGATAAAACTAATCCAGCTTGAATAGGGCTTCGGCTACATTCAGGCAAAACACAAAGAGTAAACGATTCTAGGAATTCTGAGGAAATGTTGTTTGCTTTTTACAGTAGTTAGCCTTATCTGAGACATGCTCAGTGCCAACAGTAAGGAATTACAAAGGAATTGCTCACTTAATACTAATTAGTTTCAATGGAAATGTTACTAATATACATTGGAAGCTATTTGGGCTCAGGTGGGCGAAACTATTATGCCAACTGTTCTTCATTTGCATCAGTTCACCACTAGCCACACCAGCACATATAGCCAGACTAGCCCTACCCTTTCACAGAGGTTCACACAACCATCCACAACAATCTGCACAGCCCACAGGATTCACCATCCAGATCATTTCTCGATTTTATCCATGTGCACACAACACAGAGCAGTTACGCCTTTTCTGTTTTCTGACATGTGAAGCCAAAGGCCTTCACACACTAAACGTGTTTGATATTTGTGAACATTTGCCAGTAACAGGATTCATCTGACCTCAGCTTTCTCGCGGATAGAGCTAGCATCTCCAAAATGAGCTCAAACTGAGTTACAAACATCCATGTTACATGCGAAGGCTCTCATTCAGTTCCCGCCCCTGCATGAAACTCTCAAAGTGTAAACTCAGCTGGCATTTGGCCAGAATAACAAATGAGCTTGACCTCAATATGATGTTATATTTTTTGCAAACAATTAGTCATATTTAAAATAAATGTTGGTGAAATGGTGACTATATCATCGTAAAAGTAAATAAATACATAACTGGGGTTTTCAAAAAGATGCCATAGCCCCCCAGCAGTATCACAGTATCACAAACCACCAATGTCAGATGAGAGGAAGAACCCTAATGAGATACAGACACGTATATTAGAAGATTCTCGGAAGAGGGAAACTTTGCACAGGCTGAGGCAGAAACATGATAAAGGCCAGCTGGGCTGGAGCCTCATTATCAGTTTATACAAAGCTCTATAATGTGCTCAGTGACAAGCCATATTAATAGACTGTGGGTGAGCTTTTACAGGGCCTGGAAACAGCATCAATTTTGTACTGTGGCTCCAACGCTGTAACGCTGACCAGGGAAACCAAGGAAATAAAAGGCTTATTGAAATGTCACAGGCGAATTACATGGCTGTGACAGAGCAGAAACGGCTGGTGGATGGGTGGCTGGGGGGCTTGAAGGACTTGACAGAAGCGAGACGAAACCGCAACGAAATTTTTAACCAAACCAAGCAATGTCTGATAATGGAGACGCAAAAGCTGGCACCTTGCGTCCGCGACAAAGAGCATCAGGCGAGCAGCTCGCGTTCTGAGGCCGTCCATTTGAGAAATCGAATCGCTGATGCTGCTCTGAAAGGTTGTGCAGCACATCTGCGGTGGCAATATAACATCAATGTTCCAGCATCGCTGCAGCAGAACTACTATCTGCAAAATAATCATGCTGTAACTGCTCTGGATGCAGCGGCCTGTTTTACCCTTCACCTATGAGACAGCATAGACGGCTTTACGTCTTCAACGGACATCAAGCACCTCTCCGACTGTTTCTTGGGCTAGGGGTCAGAAAAGCCATTCCAGAGCTGTAATGCTGGAGGAAAGCAAAGCAAAGAAAAAATATTCGGTGTGCTTTGTGTGGGATAAGATGCCCATCCGTTATGAATACAGCAGTAGGAAAGACTCGGTATGAATACACATCAGGAGCCACTGGTGCGCTGCTTGGGAGGCATGATGCTGCCTGTTTAGCGAGAGAATATGATTTGTCCTCATCCTGGAAAGGCTCGCTCATTGTCAAAGCGCAGAGTGGGGGAGCGCAGGGTGTACTTGACCTGTATTCACCACACGCTTCAGAAAGAGGCAGCAGAACTGAAACCAGATGTCCGCGGCACAAACTGATCTCAGCCTCCGTGCAAAGACACCAGGATGACCCAGAAACGGGAGGTAAGAAGCACTGCTATCGTGGCCTCAGGTGTCTCGTTAAAGTGTTGCGGAGTGTTTCATCTCTGACAGTGGTTCTGAATCTTCTTGCGCTGCAACCCCCCAGAAACGCAGCTTGGGGTTTGTGCCCCCCCCCCCCATGACATCCTCTGAAACACACTATAGTAATTCCATGCTCCACGCTAGGAGCAACAAATAAGATATTTGGCTATTCTTGCAGGTATAATAAGACATTAAGCTATTTCTACAGTATGCCTGTAATAAGATATTGCAATAAAATATCTGGTTATCTTTACAGCTGAGTTAAGATATCTGTCTATTGTTGATGGCTGTAGCAAGATATTTGTTTATTTTTACAGCTGTAATAAGATATTTGGCTACTTTTACAACTATAAAAACACATTTAGGCATTTGTTTGGCTATAACGGGATATTTGGTCATTTTTAATGGCTCTAATAAATTGGGTATTTCCGCGGCTGCAATAAAATATTTTGTTTTTTTTATGCCTGTAATAAGATATTTGGTCATTTGTATGCCTGTAATAAGATATTTGGCCATTTTTATGCCTGTAATAAGATATTTGGCCGTTTATACAGCTGCAATTAAATATTTGGCCATTTTTATGCCTGTAATAAGAAATTTGGCCATTTATAAAGCTGTAATTAAATATTTGGCCATTTTTACGCCTGTAATTAGACATTTGGCCATTTATACAGCTGTAATTAAATATTTGGCTATTCTTTTGCCTGTGATAACATATTTTGCCATTTTTATGCCTGTAATAAGATATTTGGCCATTTATATGGTTGTAATTAAATATTTGGCCATTTATATGGATGTAATTAGATATTTGCTCATTTATATGGCTGTAATTAAATATTTGTGATAAAGGTGATACCATACCATACCATACCATACCATACCTTACCATCCCATACCATACCTTACCATACCATACCATACCATACCATACCTTACCATACCTTACCATCCCATACCATACCTTACCATACCATACCATCCCATACCTTACCATCTCATACCATACCTTACCATACCATACCATATCATACCTTACCATCCCATACCATACCTTACCATACCTTACCATACCATACCTTATCATACCTTACCATCCCATACCATACCTTACCATACCTTACCATACCATACCATACCATATCATACCTTACCATCCCATACCATACCTTACCATACCATACCATATCATACCTTACCATCCCATACCATACCTTACCATACCTTACCATACCATACCATATCATACCTTACCATCCCATCCCATACCATACCTTACCATACCTTACCATACCATACCATATCATACCTTACCATCCCATCCCATCCCATACCTTACCATACCATACCATATCATACCTTACCATCCCATACCATACCTTACCATACCTTACCATACCATACCATATCATACCTTACCATACCATACCATATCATACCTTACCATCCCATACCATACCTTACCATACCTTACCATACCATACCATATCATACCTTACCATCCCATACCATACCATACCTTACCATACCTTACCATCCCATACCATACCTTACCATACCATACCATATCATACCTTACCATCCCATACCATACCTTACCATACCTTACCATACCATACCATATCATACCTTACCATCCCATACCATACCTTACCATACCTTACCATACCATACCATATCATACCTTACCATCCCATACCATACCATACCATACCATACCTTACCATACCATACCATATCATACCTTACCATCCCATACCATACCATACCTTACCATACCATACCATACCATACCTTATCATACCTTACCATACCATCCCATACCATACCTTACCATACCTTACCATACCATACCATATCATACCTTACCATCCCATACCATACCTTACCATACCTTACCATACCATACCATATCATACCTTACCATCCCATACCATATCATACCTTACCATACCATACCATACCATACCATCCCATACCATACCTTATCATACCTTACCATACCATACAATACCATACCAAACCATACTCCTCTGTACTTTTCTCCTCATCCACCTGCTGCCCTCCAAAACAACACACCCTACGAAAGCAGTTTCATGACAGGGAGTCTGCGCTTCTGCCTTCCAAACACAGCAACACAAGCGCCACTGAACCCTACTGCTAGCTCGGTTTCTGAAACGCACAGTGATCTGAAAGTTACAAGCTGTTGTTTTTGCCCTTTCCAACAGCAGAGAGGAAGTATGGTGGAATTACATAAAGGTCACTCCAGCAAAACCCATTGATTTGTTTGTTGGCTTGGCGCAATAGCGGGGGAGAGAAGCTCGTTCTGAACCGTAGGAACGTGGCTCCGTTTGTCAGGTGGCTTATGGGAATGACGCGGGGGAATCGATGAAGCCATCGGTGGAGGAAATTGTCAGAAGATTGCCACGACATGCAAGGTCGAGACAATTACGAAACAAGCACGCCCGCCGGACGGCACTCCATGTGTAAATCCAGAGGAATTACAGGGAGTTTGCTTGATTAACAGTCAGATGCTGAAGCGATAGCTCTGCCAGAGATCAGATTTACAGTTTTCCTCTTACCTCAAATGCAGTCAATCAGCCAAAGACAAGCGTGTCTCTTCACTTTGGCACTGGACGGAAGATCACAGGCACTAGCAGCATTGGTCATTGTATGTCTGCATCATCACACACTTGTCTTAAACTGTGTCGAGCTGTTACAGCCTCAGTATACATGGTCTCTAGTCTTTAACATTTTGCTTTAATACCTTATATATGCCCCAGAAAAGGCGTTTTACAGTGGTATATTCCAGAAATAGACCTAATATAAAAATAATACAATTTAATTGTAGATAAATGCTCCAAAAATTCCAAGCTGCTGTCTGAGTTGGTGGGTCAGATTACATAGTGATTGATTGTAGTACCATCTTGGCAACATAAACAACTGGATCCAGCTGCAATACCTCTAGCTGTGCTAGAGAGGGGGATAGGGATAAGGAACGGGGATAGAACCAGGATAGGTGTGATTTTGAAGAACAAAAGCCCCCCCCCCCTCATAAAAAATGGTCATTCGGTCTAATGTTGCACAGTACCAGCTTGACTCAACTTTTTAATTAAGTTAGGTCTGTAGTGATGGACTCTGCAGAAAGTCGGCGCACTATGCCCCTCAGCATCCGCTGACCGCTCTGTCATTTTATGTGGCCGACCACTTCGTGGCTGAGTTGCTGTCGTTCCCAATCGCTTCCACTTTGTTATAATCCCACTGACAGTTGACTGTGGAATATTTAGTAGTGAGGAAATTTCACGACTGGACTTGCTGCACAGGTGGCGTCCGATCACGGTACCACGCTGGAATTCACTGAGCTCCTGAGAGTGACCCATTCTTTCACTAATGTCTGTAGAAGCAGTCTGCAGGCCGAGGGGCTCGGCTTTATACACCTGTGGCCATGGAAGTGACTGGAACACCTGAACTCAGTGATTTGGATGGCTGAGTGAAAACCTACATCACAGACATTTCATTTCTGATATTTGAACGCTCAACAGTGACGTTAGAACCGCGACATATAGCTAGTTAGCTAACTGCTGGACCATTCTTCTGAAACTGTTCCCGTTATGAGTGAACACAGTCATATTTGTGAACGCTAAAGAGATACTGAGTGCGCCTTATTTACATGCCAAGCTGTAAACTACAAGTATAGGGAAACACGGTGGGCCTTTATGTCTAACTAACATATAATTTTAATGCTAGAGTTAAGGATCTCAAGCTATCGCACTCTCATGAATGACGTTAATCACTTACAGTAGGATCCTGCAACAAGTAGGCTACCACAAGAAGCAAGCAGCACTAGCTGGGCTACAAACTGGTGTAACAAACCTTCTTAACAAGCACTGTGAACAAATTTAGAAGAAAAGCTTAAATAACCAACTTGCTGGGAGTTTTGTCTGGGACTCGGCGCAGCAGCAGAGCAGTGACATTATGTAAGGGAGAGGAATGCAATGAGCTGATGTAAACATATTGTTATTGGTACTTTGGCAGATCTGATGTCACCTTCTCCAAATTTAGTCCCAACCAACTCCAATCCAACTGAAGAAAACGGCAGACAAAATAAAAAAAAAAATCAAAAGAAAAGACAAACATCGTTCTTCCTCTGCCAGTTCATCGTAGAATCATCACAAAAAACTAAAAATAATAGGCACAAATCATGAAAATGAGTAGACAGGGGCCTATACTACTGTGCACATCACAGAGCTGCAGTAAAACTGTAGTAGAGATCTTGAAGGCAGCATTTTGTACTTGCAGAGTCCCAGGGAATAAAGTGTAACATATTAAAAATGTTTCTATGTTCCTGAAACGGGGTGCTACAATAAATGTCTAACAAAGTCTGAATTGAAATTTGACAAGTTTCTCTGACTCAAACACAGAGAGACAGTAGCTGCGTTTACATGCAAAGATTTTTGCCAATTCGAACGAATATAATCGGATTACAGACTGTTTATGCTCACTCTACTCAACAATCTGATTGAATATATTCGGTTACATGCTCGCTACAAGTAATCTGATGAAAAACGACATGCATGAGTGGAGAAAACGTGGAGTAAACGTTACCATGACAGCGAACATCATGTGAGTCCAGTCAGAGTGAGATGAGCAGCAGTGAGCAGTGATTGTGTTTTTAACTGCTTTAAAATGACGTCAGACTCAGGAAAACGTCCTTCACACGTCCTTATTAAAGAAGGCCGAGAGGAAGACGTCGTGTTCTGAGACACAGAAGCTGGACGTCCGTCCCGCCGCCGTCTTTTAAAGATCAGAGCATGAACTTCGTCTCGTCTGCAGACCAGTTTCTGCTCCGGCATGCTGAGCGTTATAAACCTTTTGCTGCGACGCGACGCGCATGCAGAACGGATGTACACGTTCCGATTGAAATGTAATCGGATTCAGGCGATTAACTTGGATATTATTCTTCTATTTAAAGGATTATTTAGAGGTTTACGCACCTCGTTCAATCGGATAGAAATGATATTCTGAATGGCCTCAATCAGACTAGACTATTCCGATTGAGCAATTAGTCAGATTACTAATGGATTACTAGGCTGTATGTAAATGTGGCTATTGATTGGTGTGGTCAATCTCTTGATCAGTATGGATATTGCTTACATGACCCAAGATTAGGACTAAAAGAAAGCATATCAGCCATTTAATGGACACTGAGACATTAATTAGAGGCGGTACTTCACACTCTGGCTGGACCTACAGGACTTTTACAATCTTTACAGATATAGAAAATAACGAGCATCACCAACATAAAGTCGGTTTGTTGCAGCATTTCTTGTCGTTTTGTCATGATGGCGCTCACACTAGAGGACAGGACAAAGGAGGTATAACACACATGACGAGTTTGGGCTACGAATAAGAACTCAGACTCCCAGATCTCCTCAGAGATCATGGCTCAAACAAACTTGAACTTAGTGGATTTACTGAAAGCGCAAACTGGAGATTAACATGCGGCTGAGAATCACTGACACAGCGAGAGCTGGAGAAATATTTCACTACAAACTGGCAGCTGAGCTGAAGCTTGAAAGAGAGACGCCTTGACGTTGTACACACAGCTCCTCTGTCTCTGCACGTCTCATTGTCTGTTCCTCCGCTCTTCCAGCTCTCTGATTGGCTGTTGTTTGAATCAGTCGTTGAGTAAGTCACTGACCTCCTCACACTACAGGACTTGTGAACGTTTTGAGTCGTACGTATCAAACGTGTGATAATATCGGAGGATCTCCGCTCCATTCAGAGTTCGACCGAAGGGCTAAAGATACACTCATTTCTCCTCTCACACCAGATCATCCGCACCGTCAGTCGCTTCCGATCGAGCTCTGAACCTGGAAAATCATTTCAGATTGTGAAAATTTCTGGCAAGGGGCAAATCAGGCTTAAAATCGGGCAAAAAAAAAAGTCAGCTTTTTTTTTTTTTTTAAAAACACTTGGAGGCCTTTCAGAATTCAAGCAGCTTCCTCTGCACTTTTACTCTATGTACATATATGCTCATTCAGCCATGTGACACAAAACCTTTCACAGCATGTCACTTCCTCACTTTGTATGAAATTACAATGTTAAAGTGCCTGAAATGGAATCTCAAGGAACATCATCACTGAACTGCTGCTACCACAACAGCCAAATGGGTTTACGATTCACACTGAAGAAGAGAACGGGAGAAAAACGGAGTGCTTTTTAATGGAATGGAAGTCTGTGAGAAAAGAAAGAAAGGCTGTGCTTTGAAGCTCACCATATCGACGGCGGCTCTGATCCTTCCACCTCTAAGTAGTCAAATTTGTTCTCCATCTGGAAGTCGGTGAAGACCAGAGAGATGGTGTCTCCAGGATCAGCCACGATGGTCCACGTACACTCTCCAGTGTTCTTGTAGTCATTCTGGAAATCCAGGCTGGAGATCACGCCGCTGGAACCGCGGAAGGTGCCCCCGCAAGTGTCCTCCGCTGTGGAGCCAGACACAAACAATGTCATTCAAACAGGTGGAAAACTCTAATTCTGAGTCGGAACTGAAATTTCAACCCTTTGACACATGAAAGTCTGGATTTTTCCGCAGTTTGCAAGTTTTTAAGACACAAGAGTTATGACCCTTTAGGTTTTAAAACCTTTTGGACACGCAACTGTAATTTTAGGCAGTTTTCAACTCATAATATAAGACTCTGATATTATTTTGGGTACATTTGAACTGGATAGTTTGTTAAAACTATAAGAGACAAATTTCTAGAACTGTGCGTAGCTTTTAACCCTTTAAGATATAAAACTCATAATTGTAGACACTTTTTAACCTTTTAAGTTTTTAACCTGTTCAGACATAAAACTTACATTTTTCAGATTTTATAACCATTTAAGTGTTTAAACTTTTGGATATAAAACTAAAGTTTCAGCCGATTTTTAACCCTTTAATATAAAATAAAAAACTGAATTGTGATATTTAACTCAAGTTTTTAAACCTTTGAGATATAAAAATCTGTAACTGTGAATAATTTAACCTTTTAAGATAAAAAAAATATGTAACAGTGGGTAATTTTTTTTTTTATTTGTTAAGATATAAAACTCCAATTGTGGGCCATTTTAAATGCTTTAACCCTTTAGGGTATACACCTGTAAACATTTTTTAAATGAGGTTTTTAACCTTTAAGATATAAGATCATGTAACTGTAAGTAATTTTTAAATCCTTCCAGACATTAAACCTGGCAAATGTAAACAATTATTTTAAGATTTGAAATTGTAATTGTGAGTTTTTAATCATTTTGGTTACTTCTTATTCCTTTACATGTTTAACACATTCAACTCTAATTTTGTGTTGTATGACCATTTAAGTTTAACCAAGTTAACTGTAATTTTGGGTCATTTTTAGCTCTATAAATTTTAAACCTTTAAACCTAAAAATTAAATCTTATTTTAGGAGTGTTTAGCTATATTTATTTTTATTTTCAACCCTTTATTTTCAACCCTAAAGTTTAAATGTAATTTTGGGTATTTTTAATCAGTTAAGCTTTTAACCCTTTAATGTACCAGCACCAACACACCAAACACACCTTAACTGTAAATAACTTTATGACAGTTAGAGATATTAACCTGCTTCAAATGTAATAATCAGCTATAAAAGCTGATGTTGTTGTGTGTTCTACTTCCATTTAGACCCCTGATTTCGGTCTACACCCTTATAGGGCATGATGCAACTGCAATATGCAATATGCAATAAATTACAAGTAAAACTTGGACACCAAACATGCCTCAAACACATCTGGGGAATATGGGGAACTGTATAAATGTAATATGCTGCTGTACCATTCCTTTATTTCATTAATAGGCAAAAGATTCCACCCCAAACAGCTTATGACAGGTTGCCATGTATTGATAAATCTCTTCATATTCTCCTGCAATGAATGTTTTTTTGAACAATTCCCCTTTCCAGCCCTCCACTGAATATATTCCTTTGTAGATCCAGCATAATAGCTTTTCTTTTTACTAATTATGACGATATTCTGATTAACACAGCATTATTCTTACTTGCCACGCTGGCCGTATCTGCTCCATCAGGTTTTTCATAAGAGCCATCTGAAAAGCTCTGCAGGGCACAGAAATGGTTCTTCTTTTTAGGCACAGTGTGTGTGAACTGAAGACTGAAACCTTGTCAGTGTTTTTAAATCCCAAATAAAACGGTGTGAACTTCCGAAGTGTGTTCCTGCTTTCTCTGTAAACATGGAAATGGCTTTATTGTCCTCTCCGCTTAAAGCCACTCGAGGTAGTGGCTGAATAATAAATCTCAACAAAGCAAAATCTGTTTCAGCCGAGCGTCCGGCTGCTAACTGTTGGTTACGTTCTTCAGAAAAGACGACGTTTTCACACACGTTGTAGAAGTTTTATCAAGCACTTACTTTGTCTCAGAAAAGAAATTACAAGCTTAATTGTACAATTACATTGCAGTCCGAAAACAGATACAATAGCAGCTAATTAGCGTTATTAGCTATGTGTGGAGCTTAGGAAACAGTCATTCACAGTGTTTATATTTCGGAATAATTAGATTTAGATATCTGTGTGCTATTTATTGATTTTTAATAGGCTGCAAAAGTTTCGCAGAATTACAGACAAACCCGCCTCATGCAAACTTGTACAACTCAAAAGCTCAGGGCAGTTAGTTTATGTCTCACATTCTGGGGTCAAACAGCAGGTAACAGCGCTTTCACTGAGCAAATGAGTTGCCAGTACTTACCATAGACTTTCATTAACCTAAATGCTAAGGGCGCAGACAATCACTCCAACCTCCCAAAGAAAGCGGCAGTTCACCATCATGAACCCCTCAACCCACCCAAACTACACCCAGCACTTTACTACCGCAAAAGCCAGGAGAGGAGAAGTCAGCCAGGAGATTGGAAGGAAGAAAGGAAGGAAGGATGGATGGACAGACAGATAGACAGACACACACACAGACAGACACAGACAGACAAACAGATAGACAGACAGACAGAAAGACAGACTGACAGACAGACAGATAGACAGACAAACAGATAGACAGACAGACAAACAGACAGATAAACAGACAGACACACAGACAGACACAGACAGACAAACAGATAGACAGACAGACAGAAAGACAGACTGACAGACAGACAGATAGACAGACAAACAGATAGACAGACAGACAGAAAGACAGACTGATAGACAGACAGATAGACAGACAAACAGACAGATAAACAGACAGACAGACAGATAGACAGACAAACAGACAGACAGAAACACAGATTGATAGACAGATAAACAGATAGACAGACAGACAGACAGACAGACAGACAGACAGACAGACAAACAGATAGACAGACAGACTGATAGACAGGCAGACAGACAGACAGCCTGATAGACAGACAAACAGATAGACAGACAGACAGAAAGACAGACAAACTGATAGACAGACGGATAGACAGAAAGACAGATAGACAGACAGAAACACAGATTGATAGACAGATAAACAGATAGACAGACAGACAGACAAACAGACAGACAGACAGACAGACTGATAGACAGACAAACAGATAGACAGACAGACTGATAGACAGACAGATAGATAGACAGGCAGACAGACAGACAGCCTGATAGACAGACAAACAGATAGACAGACAGACAGAAAGACAGACAAACTGATAGACAGACAGACAGACGGATAGACAGAAAGACAGATAGACAGACAGAAAGATAGACTGATAGACAGACAAACAGATAGACAGACAGACAGACAGACAGACAGACAGACAGATACTTCATTGATCCCGAAGGAAATTTAGCAGCGAGTATCAGTGACAGAACACAGGACAGTTATACTAATACAGGTGATACAATATAAAAAGAAGAATATACACCAAAAAATATCTACAGGCATATATATACAACCAGAATTATACAAAAATATGCAATAAGATCTATCCTGAGATAAAAAGGAATGTAGAAGGAGGGGAATATCACGACAATACTGAGCAAATATGTGCATATATTAGTACTGAAATAAGGTGTGTAGGTGTGGAGGGTCCAGATGTGCAATGAAGTACATTAGTACTTCACAAAAGTTCGTTTTGAAGCTTTGCAGCTGTTCGGTTCTGCATATACTTGCACTACAAAGGGCTTTTAGTGCTGCTGTATTTAACCTTAATAGCACTGTTAGAGTCTCTTTTCTGGGTTACTGTCTACCTCAAGCTGTTGTGTAACATGAACATCCCTTTATGCCATGAAGACTGGAATAAAATGAAATTAGCATAGTTTGGATGTTTGCTGGCCTGCGTGTGTGAATTTGTCCTGCTGTAGCTCACTTTTCTGAGACCGGAATTGCTTTCAGTAATGCTGGTTTGACATTAACAAGGCCAGCTTAGTTAATCTGGGAGGTGTTCGGGTTGCCATTAAAGTGTTTCTGATGGGCTGATGTCTGAGAAACAGCACACTGTACAGTACTGTACAGTATACAGGCACGGGCCAGTCTTCTCCACAGTACTTGATCAGGTTTTTTGCCAGGGCGATGTACAAAAACAAGTTTTCCGAAATAAATTACCCCCAGAGTCGCATCACCGTCTGCCTCAGCTCGCCCCAAGACCTTAGGTTTTTGTATTAGGCACATTGTGGCTTGTTAAGAAACAGATGTGACAGAAAACGTGCTGAAGGTAAACAGCAGGACAGTTAGTTAAACTGCGTTCACGTCCACAAAACAGCAGTTTGTTCAGGGATTTCTTTCATACACTCCCACTCATTCACTCAGAGCCTCTGGTCTGCCTGCTCGCACCCCTTCCACCACGGACTGCCACGTCCCCTGAGGGAGGGTCTAGAGGCGAGACCCTAACTTCGCTCTGCGGGGAAACACTGGTGGCCACACCACCAATTTTTTAACCGTCTACTATTAATGTCACAACTCATCGTGATGTGGTACCACAACCACCCCACTCCCCACTCCACCCACTGCCACCGCAGCCCCTCTCTGCCTACCCGTCCCACCCTTTTGAAAGTGAAAGGAAAGACAGGCAGCTGGGAGACGAAGCAGAGAGAGAAGGGATAAAGAAGAAAGACATTTCAACAAGAGACAAACTGGACATGACTGGACAAACAAAAAAATATGTATGTATATATATGCAAGTGTTTTAGGCTAAAATTGAGGAAAAACCCCCGCTGCCATCTCAACTTCCAAACAAAACCAGGCGCTCCTGCTTTCAATCCCATACAAAACGAGAACATCCAGTCCCACACACCTGTGAATGCTGTGTTTTCTACTGTAGGCTATTCCCAAGGCTACAGGCTGGCTCCTGCATCCACGGCTCTGCCCTTAAAGGCCTATTTTAAGCTTGCAGACGGATCATGCTAACAGCAAATAATGAATAAACGGCGGCCACGCTGGGGACCAGACCTCTCTCGTCTAGCGGCTTGTAATGCACAGCTAATGCACGCGTTTGTTATTCAGAAAAGTATATAATATTGATGCATTAAGTGCTGCAGAACACCGAGAACTTTTTGCTCATTCCTAGTGCTGACAAGCTAGTACAGTCCACTGGCTATGCGAGAGGAAAGGCTTCTCCTTCAACTGTAAGCCCTTCACCGGGTAAGAACATATCACACTATCAAAGATTAACACAGCTTTTTATGATTTAATTTGGATTCTCATTATCAGATATACGAAATACCTGGAGGATGAAGTGTCCCTTTGCGTTTCCTGTCCCTTAAACTCTTATCAGATGGAATGAACGGCGCTTATCTTCTCCGCCGCTGAAGGTAAGACACTAAGAACTAATCCTTCTGTCCAAGTTAATTCCCAGCAACTGTAAATCGTCGCTATAAACTTCACTGAGTCCACTGGAGTGGCGTGGATTACCATTCAAAGTAGGCCTCAATGAAAGCCTGCGCAGACATGGATAACAGTTACCTCAGATAATAGATCTGCATTGAAAACAGCCTAAATTATTCATTTTTCAGACTGGGCAGGATCATAAACCAAAATCATGTTAATATAAATAGCCAGTGCAAATGCACGATCGGAGAGAAGGACATAAATTCTACTGAACTGTTCGCTCCTTTCAGAAACTCAGCGTGTTCAATTATGCAAAAACGATTCGGTTCGAATGCAGCGTCAGCTAAATAAAGTCATAACAAGTGGCAGGCAGGATTTAAATCCATTCAATAACCTGGAATATTGCAGAACCTGATGCAGTTTTGATTGTGGGGATAAAAAGTCAGTATAACTCGCAATCTACCGCTGTCCTATGTTGTAATTTCACCGCATGGGGTAAACAGTGTTTAGGGAAATCAATGACTGTAATAGAAGATATTTCGCTGAAGGGGGAACTTATCAAACCTAATACTTCCATAAAGGAACGAGTCAGTAAGTAGAGGAGACTTACAGTTATTGACCAGAGACCATACTTAGAGAATGTCAAGGCTGCATACACACACGGAAAACAGTCGGAATGCTGTTTCAGTTTCTACAGAGAAGCCAAAGCAACTCGGGTTTTATTTTGCTTTGGTTTGAAGGGCCCACATCATGGAGAACTGAATTGACCTCAGGATTTGGAATGGAGGTGCTTGATGCAGCGTGCAAATATTGAAGTATTTGAAGAACTTTCACTTCTCAGTCGATATCAGCTACGGAAAAATGTTCCATTTTGAGTTATTGATTACGTGACGTCACAAAACCAACGTCATCGTATTTATCTGAAGGCATATATGCGTATAGCATCTGCCCATGCCACATGCAGTCACCCAGGTTTGGAGACACTGTGATGTCTGTGGTGTCACAAAACAAATGTAAGCAGCCTCTTTCTCGGCCTATAGCACTTTATCCCACTCAGTTTTATGCTCACTGTTTTTATGATATCACAAAATCTTTCTTAATGTAATCTTTCTTAACCACCACAGTGGTGGCGATATTTGGGTTGGTGGATCGTTCTCAGCACTGCGGAGACACTGGCGTGGTGCAGAGTATGCGAGGGGTGCGGAGCAGGGAGTGGAGCGGTGTGATGTTGCTCGGAGTGTATGGCAGCTTTTCAGAGAGTCGGTGCGTCAGTGTTCTGTCTCACTCCAAAATCTCTGCGGTATCACTCCTTCTCAAACTGGCTAGCTCTGCACGAGGCGAGCGATCTGCTACAGCTCACACGTGATGCCCATTCACAGGTGCGTCTGTGCTGCGGAGCTGTTTTGCAGGCCTACATGCTGGACGTTTTCACTGATCCCAACAAAGATCTACAGACATTAGAAATAGTTTGTGTTGTCCGTTTTGCTGCGTGGACGATCATAAAGACGATGTTGAAAGCCTGTGTGTTTGATTATCCTCAGCAGATTTCCAGCTTGTGATTGGGTTGTTACTTTAAGACTATAATTTCCCAAAAAAGGCCTGTGTTGTGCAAAACGCTTCACTTTTTTGTTTAATAACGACCATAAATTATATCAAGATAGATCAATGAAATAGCGCTGTTGCTTCACAGCGAGGAGGGCCTGGGTTCGAGTCCCCGGCCAGGTGACCGGGGTCCCCTCTGTGTGGAGTTTGCATGTTCTCCCCATGTCTGTGTGGGTTTCCTCCGGGTACTCCGGTTTCAGGCCGTTTGAACGTGCTAAATTGCCCCTATGAGTGTATGAATGTGTCGGTCGGTCTGTCTGCCCCGCGATGGACGGGCGACCTGTACAGGGTGTATCCTGCCTTTTGCCCAATGACCGCTGGGATAGACTCCAGCACCCGCCGCGACCCAGAAGGAGAAGCAGCTTAGAATATGTGTGTGTGTGTGTCTTTTACACACATTTAAGACATAAAATGCACATCATAAGAATAAATCATATGGTCATATGGAGCGCACACAGAGTGGGGCTTCTCTGACGTATGAGTGAGAAGCCAGAGAGGAGCTAGTAATGGAAAATCCAGAGCTGAGCTGGAGCAGGGTGATTATAGAACGCCTGAGTGAGGAATGGAAATGTCTGGCACTTCACTCACACGCTGTGACGTAGTGACACTTATTTGTGAGGTGTATCATTCTCAGCACTGCAGTGACACTGATGTGGTGGCAGCGTGTCGACGCCCTCCTCCCACTGTTCTCCCATTCAGCCAACAGCAGTTTAAACCGCCCAGTAGTGAAATGACTGTTTTTGTGATGTCACAAAGCTGTATATCCTCTCATTCAGCCAACAGCAGTTTAAACCACCCAGTAGTGAATTCACTGTTTTTGTGATGTCACAAAGCTGTATATCCTCTCATTCAGCCAACAGCAGTTTAAACCACCCAGTAGTGAATTCACTGTTTTTGTGATGTCACAAAGCTGATATAATCACATACTGTATATCCTCCCATTCGGCCAACAGCAGTTTAAACCACCCAGTAGTGAATTCACTGTTTTTGTGATGTCACAAAGCTGTATATCCTCCCATTCAGCCAACAGCAGTTTAAACCACCCAGTAGTGAATTCACTGTTTTTGTGATGTCACAAAGCTGACGAAATCACATACTGTATATCCTCCCATTCAGCCAACAGCAGATTTAAACCGCCCAGTAGTGAAATGACTGTTTTTGTGATGTCACAAAGCTGTATATCCTCCCATTCAGCCAACAGCAGTTTAAACCACCCAGTAGTGAATTCACTGTTTTTGTGATGTCACAAAGCTGACGAAATCACATACTGTATATCCTCCCATTCAGCCAACAGCAGTTTAAACCACCCAGTAGTGAATTCACTGTTTTTGTGATGTCACAAAGCTGTATATCCTCCCATTCAGCCAACAGCAGTTTAAACCACCCAGTAGTGAATTCACTGTTTTTGTGATGTCACAAAGCTGTATATCCTCCCATTCAGCCAACAGCAGTTTAAACCACCCAGTAGTGAATTCACTGTTTTTGTGACATCACAAAGCTGTATATCCTCCCATTCAGCCAACAGCAGTTTAAACCACCCAGTAGTGAATTCACTGTTTTTGTGATGTCACAAAGCTGTATATCCTCCCATTCAGCCAACAGCAGTTTAAACCACCCAGTAGTGAATTCACTGTTTTTGTGACATCACAAAGCTGACGAAATCACATACTGTATATCCTCCCATTCAGCCAACAGCAGTTTAAACCACCCAGTAGTGAATTCACTGTTTTTGTGATGTCACAAAGCTGTATATCCTCCCATTCAGCCAACAGCAGTTTAAACCACCCAGTAGTGAATTCACTGTTTTTGTGACGTCACAAAGCTGTATATCCTCCCATTCAGCCAACAGCAGTTTAAACCACCCAGTAGTGAATTCACTGTTTTTGTGATGTCACAAAGCTGACGAAATCACATACTGTATATCCTCCCATTCAGCCAACAGCAGTTTAAACCACCCAGTATTGAATTCACTGTTTTTGTGATGTCACAAAGCTGATGTAATCGCATACTGTATATCCTCCCATTCAGCCAACAGCAGATTTAAACCGCCCAGTAGTGAAATGACTGTTTTTGTGATGTCACAAAGCTGACGAAATCACATACTGTATATCCTCCCATTCAGCCAACAGCAGTTTAAACCACCCAGTAGTGAATTCACTGTTTTTGTGACGTCACAAAGCTGTATATCCTCCCATTCAGCCAACAGCAGTTTAAACCACCCAGTAGTGAATTCACTGTTTTTGTGACATCACAAAGCTGTATATCCTCCCATTCAGCCAACAGCAGTTTAAACCACCCAGTAGTGAATTCACTGTTTTTGTGACATCACAAAGCTGTATATCCTCCCATTCAGCCAACAACAGTTTAAACCACCCAGTAGTGAATTCACTGTTTTTGTGATGTCACAAAGCTGTATATCCTCCCATTCAGCCAACAGCAGTTTAAACCACCCAGTAGTGAATTCACTGTTTTTGTGATGTCACAAAGCTGTATATCCTCCCATTCAGCCAACAACAGTTTAAACCACCCAGTAGTGAAATGACTGTTTTTGTGATGTCACAAAGCTGATATAATCACATACTGTATATCCTCCCATTCAGCCAACAGCAGTTTAAACCACCCAGTAGTGAATTCACTGTTTTTGTGATGTCACAAAGCTGTATATCCTCCCATTCAGCCAACAGCAGTTTAAACCACCCAGTAGTGAATTCACTGTTTTTGTGATGTCACAAAGCTGTATATCCTCCCATTCAGCCAACAGCAGTTTAAACCACCCAGTAGTGAATTCACTGTTTTTGTGACATCACAAAGCTGATATAATCACATACTGTATATCCTCCCATTCAGCCAACAACAGTTTAAACCACCCAGTAGTGAATTCACTGTTTTTGTGACATCACAAAGCTGTATATCCTCCCATTCAGCCAACAACAGTTTAAACCACCCAGTAGTGAAATGACTGTTTTTGTGATGTCACAAAGCTGACGAAATCACATACTGTATATCCTCCCATTCAGCCAACAGCAGATTTAAACCGCCCAGTAGTGAAATGACTGTTTTTGTGATGTCACAAAGCTGTATATCCTCCCATTCAGCCAACAGCAGTTTAAACCACCCAGTAGTGAATTCACTGTTTTTGTGACATCACAAAGCTGTATATCCTCCCATTCAGCCAACAGCAGTTTAAACCACCCAGTAGTGAATTCACTGTTTTTGTGACATCACAAAGCTGTATATCCTCCCATTCAGCCAACAGCAGTTTAAACCACCCAGTAGTGAATTCACTGTTTTTGTGACATCACAAAGCTGTATATCCTCCCATTCAGCCAACAGCAGTTTAAACCACCCAGTAGTGAATTCACTGTTTTTGTGATGTCACAAAGCTGATGTAATCACATACTGTATATCCTCCCATTCAGCCAACAGCAGATTTAAACCGCCCAGTAGTGAAATGACTGTTTTTGTGATGTCACAAAGCTGTATATCCTCCCATTCAGCCAACAACAGTTTAAACCACCCAGTAGTGAAATGACTGTTTTTGTGATGTCACAAAGCTGATATAATCACATACTGTATATCCTCCCATTCAGCCAACAGCAGTTTAAACCACCCAGTAGTGAATTCACTGTTTTTGTGATGTCACAAAGCTGTATATCCTCCCATTCAGCCAACAGCAGTTTAAACCACCCAGTAGTGAATTCACTGTTTTTGTGATGTCACAAAGCTGTATATCCTCCCATTCAGCCAACAGCAGTTTAAACCACCCAGTAGTGAATTCACTGTTTTTGTGACATCACAAAGCTGTATATCCTCCCATTCAGCCAACAGCAGTTTAAACCACCCAGTAGTGAATTCACTGTTTTTGTGACATCACAAAGCTGATATAATCACATACTGTATATCCTCCCATTCAGCCAACAACAGTTTAAACCACCCAGTAGTGAATTCACTGTTTTTGTGACATCACAAAGCTGTATATCCTCCCATTCAGCCAACAACAGTTTAAACCACCCAGTAGTGAAATGACTGTTTTTGTGATGTCACAAAGCTGACGAAATCACATACTGTATATCCTCCCATTCAGCCAACAGCAGATTTAAACCGCCCAGTAGTGAAATGACTGTTTTTGTGATGTCACAAAGCTGTATATCCTCCCATTCAGCCAACAGCAGTTTAAACCACCCAGTAGTGAATTCACTGTTTTTGTGACATCACAAAGCTGTATATCCTCCCATTCAGCCAACAGCAGTTTAAACCACCCAGTAGTGAATTCACTGTTTTTGTGACATCACAAAGCTGTATATCCTCCCATTCAGCCAACAGCAGTTTAAACCACCCAGTAGTGAATTCACTGTTTTTGTGACATCACAAAGCTGTATATCCTCCCATTCAGCCAACAGCAGTTTAAACCACCCAGTAGTGAATTCACTGTTTTTGTGATGTCACAAAGCTGATGTAATCACATACTGTATATCCTCCCATTCAGCCAACAGCAGATTTAAACCGCCCAGTAGTGAAATGACTGTTTTTGTGATGTCACAAAGCTGATGAAATCACATACTGTATATCCTCCCATTCAGCCAACAGCAGTTTAAACCACCCAGTAGTGAATTCACTGTTTTTGTGACATCACAAAGCTGTATATCCTCCCATTCAGCCAACAGCAGTTTAAACCACCCAGTAGTGAATTCACTGTTTTTGTGACATCACAAAGCTGTATATCCTCCCATTCAGCCAACAGCAGTTTAAACCACCCAGTAGTGAATTCACTGTTTTTGTGATGTCACAAAGCTGTATATCCTCCCATTCAGCCAACAGCAGTTTAAACCACCCAGTAGTGAATTCACTGTTTTTGTGACATCACAAAGCTGTATATCCTCCCATTCAGCCAACAGCAGTTTAAACCACCCAGTAGTGAATTCACTGTTTTTGTGATGTCACAAAGCTGTATATCCTCCCATTCAGCCAACAGCAGTTTAAACCACCCAGTAGTGAAATGACTGTTTTTGTGATGTCACAAAGCTGATGTAATCACATACTGTATATCCTCCCATTCAGCCAACAGCAGTTTAAACCACCCAGTAGTGAATTCACTGTTTATGTGATGTCACAAAGCTGATATAATCACATATATACACTTCTATTCATACTACAGCAGTGCAGGCCTGCACTTTCACACTGAAGCTGTAAGCCTGGGCTGCTTTTTGAATCAGCTAGCCAATCAGTTTCAGTCTTAAAGGCCCAGTAACAGAAACAGCCTGCTTAATTTTAAGAGATGAACAGAGGTTGGATGATCAGGAATGAAGAAATTTTGACTGTTTCTGCTACACAAAGCCACACGCATGTTAAAAGTGCAGTAACCTTTAAGTGCAGGACTTTTGCAGCATAAAAAAAGAAATCATTTCTAGAGTTTTTGTCTGCCTGTGAATAGCATTTTAATGTTGAACATTTATGTTTAATAACTGATAACTGTAAAGCTGAGCTTGTGCTGAATAAAAACATTCGGCAACAGAGTAATTCATCAAGTTACAGTCAGAACTATTAAGGCTTAGGGCTTACAGGCTGAAGCGACTTGTTTACTGGTTAACATCGTGCTGCAGTAAGCTGCTTCAAATTGTACAGTAAATGCCAAAGACCTGTAAGGGAACATTTGATCATTTGGCATTAGTTAAGGCGCCTCGTTTAAGTTGCGTATATACAAGAGAAATGGCCACACGACCTCGACACGATTCTTCTCGGTTGAGAAAAGCAAAGAAAAACAAAATAAGGCTTGAACCTTCGCACGCGTTATGTAAAGGCGGCTTTTGAAGTTTCCCTCATAATAAGCAGCGCATTTCAATATTATTTTTCCCCAGTAAACAAGCTGTGCTGAAAACACGAGGGTTTCTGGCTCAGGCGCTACCAAAGACAGCCCGTGGGTCCTGCATTAACAAATCCTAAAATGAGCCTTTGAAATGATAATGCTCTTGCCATTCTACATTACGTTTTCATGCTGGATTTTTCAATATTCATGTTGGGCTCCACGTTACTGGGAGACAAACAGCTCCTAAGCGATAATGTGTTTGATCTCGTCGGTTTTTAGGCTCTGATGTGAGACGAGCGAGGAGGTGAGCGAAGACGACGTCGCCTTTGCATCGTGTCGGAGCAAAACGTATCCTGACGTACGGTGCCACACGTGAGGGGCCCCCGCTCAGATCAACCAAAGCCGCCTTAATCTTTGATGGGGGAAGTTCTCCCACTAAATTTTAGTCGAGGTGGAGGGGAGGGAAGACATGGCTGCTGATGAACATGTATCTGACAAGCCGATTTACATTTAGGATGAGTTTCGGGTCGGCGAGACGTCGGATAAAATTACCAGTCAATGCAGGAAAATGAAAAAAAAATCATATGGATCGTCCCAGCAGACGGGAGTGGAAAGCACATTTCAGACTTGGACTTTAGATTAAAACCCTTTTGCTTTGAGTGGCCCTGCGTCTCAATTATGTTGATTTAATGTGCAAATCATTTAAACCCTACACTCACCGGCCACTAGTAAAAGGCTGGACCCCCTTTTGCCTTTCTGATGCTCGGTCTGCACTTCAGCAAGTCGTCTTGACCACCTCTACATGCCTAAATGCAGTGAGTTGCGGCCGTGTGATTGGCTGATTAGCTATTTGTGTTAACAAGCAACTGAACATGACCTAATAAAGTGGCTGGTGAGTGTATATTTAATTGGAAATAGTACAAAGACAACAAATCAAATGTTGAAACTGATTGTTTTTTGAAAAACATATGCCCGTTTTGAATTTAATGCCAGTAACACGTTTCAAAACAGCTGTGACAGGGGCGTGTTTATCACTGTTTATCACAGTTTACCACCTCTTCTTCTATCAACACTCCATAAGCATTGGGGAACTGAGGACACACTGCTGTCGTGTTTAAAGTGGAATGTTTTCCTGTTCTTGTTTGGTACATGATTTCAGCTGCTCACCAGTTTGGAGTTTCCTTTGTCATATTTTTCATTTCATTATGCGGCAAGTGTTCAGTGGGTGTCCGGTCTGGACTGCATGCATGTCAGTTTAGCCCCGGGACTCTAATACGAAGCCATGTGGTTGTAATATGTGCAGAATTTCGTTTGGCATCCTCTTGCTGAAATAAGCAAGGCCTTCCCTGAAAAAGACGTCATCTGGATGGCAGCATATGTTGCTCCAAAACCTGTATATACTGTTCAGTATTAATGACACCTTCACAGATGTGCAAGTGACCCATGCCAACTACAGAACGACTGCTACTACTGTATTAGCTATGCAATGCACTCTTGACCATTTTCTAATGGCCAGTAGCCTTCATTTACTTGTAAGCAACATAAAAATGTAGCTCCAGTGCAAAATTAAGAAGCGATCTTTGGACGTCAACCATGTCTCGAAACGCTGATTGACTGCGTTTGTGTGAAAAATTAGATTTTTTGAAAATAATTGTTTTTTTTTAAGAGTCGTGGCACTGCTTTGCTGCAAATGTTATTAGATAGTTACTGTATGTGCGCAAATATGAGTACATGTTGTTAACTGTGTGGGTGCTGAATGTGAACACACGTTACTTAGATGTTGTGTGCTGAATATGACAATATATATATATATATACACATATATAAAACGTTATATTTTTAAAACCAAATGCATTAAAAAGATATATGTATATATGTACAATGCATTTCAAATGATGAAGCTGCTCAGTTTATCTCTGCAACTGCCCTACTCAAACTGAAAACTACTGAAGATGTTCAAAGGACTCCTTAACTCCAACTTAGCCCAAAAATTGTTCAACACAACTTCATGACTCCAGCTCATCCCAAGATTTTTAATGAGCTTCATCACGCCAACTCAAGAGTTTCTACACTCTTAATAATTCCAAAGGGGTTCAGCAGAGCTTAATTACTCCAACTCCTCTTAAAAGTATTGAATGGAACTTCATGACTTCAACTCCTCCCAACTGTGTCTATAGTCAAGTTTTATAAACACAACCTATCCCAAAGGAGCTCAACGAAGCCTTATGATAGCAACTTATTCCAGAGATGTTCAGCTAAGCTTAATCACTCTAGTGTTCAATGGAGCTTCATTACTCCAACTCATCCCAAAGGTGTTCAGTGGAGCTTCATTACTCCAACTCCTCCAGAAGGTCTTCATTGGAGCTTTATTACTCCAACTCCTCCAAAAGGTCTTCATTGGAGCTTTATTACTCCAACTCCTCCAAAAGGTCTTCAATGGAGCTTTATTACTCCAACTCATCCCAAAGGTCCTCAGTAGAGCTTCATCACTCCAGCTCATCCCAAAGGTGCTCAGTGGAGCTTCATCACTCCAGCTCATCCCAAAGGTGCTCAGTGGAGCTTCATCACTCCAGCTCATCAAAAAGGTCTTCAGTGGAGCTTCATCACTCTAGCTCATCAAAAAGGTCTTCAGTGGAGCTTCATCACTCCAGCTCATCCCAAAGGTTTTCAGTGGAGCTTCATTACTCCAACTCATTCCAAAGGTGTCCAGCTCAGCTTTATCACTCCAACTTGTCTTAAAAGGAGTTCAGTGTATCTATCACTCCAACTCCTTTGACATGTCCTCAGTGAAGCTTCATCACTCCAATTCATCCCAAAGGAGTTAGATGGAGCTTTATTATTCCAACTCACTCCAGAGGCATTCAGGATGTTCAATGGAGCTTCATCACATCAGAGAGAACTTTACATTGCTGTAACTTGTGCTTGGCACTTCATGTCATTAGACGGCTAAAGACCTACGTATAATCTGCTTTTCTATGGAGATGGCTGCATGTGTGCAAATGAGCACCTGTGTCAGCAATGGAGGCCTTAAAGTAGCTGAGGCTCCTAATTGGAAGGAGTGTCTGTATACATTTGAGCATACAGTATCTCCTGTATGAGGGTGGTTGGGTCTGGTTTGAGTGGGTGGATGGAAGTGGGCTGCTAAATGGGGGATGGATGGATGGAAAGGAGGGGGGGGGGGTGATTTGAGGTTGCTGGAGACTCTTGGATGTGTTCCGACATCAAGAGAATGGGCAGGTTCTCTGAGGAAACGAGATCAAAAGACCATCTGCCCGTTCTGAGGACCCGCTCCACTTACGAAGTGGCTGAAGACCGGGGCGAGAGACAGAAAGAGACAGACAGACAGAGGCAGAGAGAGAGCAGGGGGTGGGCAGCATGCACCATACTTCACACAAGCTAGGAACAAATCTCTCTCTCTCACTCGCACAAACACGTTGCTTTTAACCACAGCCAGTTAGATGTGTCAGGTCCATTAACACAGCTGAGAAATAAAGCAGGGCTGAGAAACGGGAATCCGTTTCCATGATACACAAATAACCCAGACATCTCTGCAAACGTTCCGGACTGCTGTATTGGACGTGGCCAGGAGGAGGATGGGATCCCTTTTCGAGTCTTGGTTCCTCTCAGTGTTTCTTTCAGAGTCTTGATTCCTCTCACCAGTTTTTCCTGTCATGTCTTGGCTCCTCTCAGTGCTTATTTCCCATTCTATTCAGACGTTTATCCGTTTAGAGTCTTGGTTCTTCCTGATGCTCTTAGGGAGTTTTTCCATTTGTTTCTTGATGCCTTGCATAAATAAACCAAACCTGTCTCTGCCACGATGCATTAAATAAAAGTGAATACTTTTAATCAATGATTTTTAAAATAATAAAGCAATAATGAGTTAGTCAATGCAAGTTTTGACTATTTTTTGCATTTTTTTTATTTTAAATTCCTACAGTAAGCCATATTTTATTCATAGCCTATTTAGAGGTGTCCTAGTTTTTCCTTCTGAAAACTTTGAACACCAAAAAATCTACTTAAATCTCGCCGAAATATCTCATATTTCTCATTTTGAGATAGCGGTAAGGCTATTATAAAGATTATTCAACTTGTCTTATGTCGTTTTATCTAGAAACCTTGTCTTATTTTATAATTATAAATCATTAAAACCATCTGCCGATATTTACAAGACAAAAGTAAATAAGTGATACTTTTTTAATCCCACAAACGGGGGAATTCCACCTCCACATTTAACCCATCTGTGAAGTGAAACACCACATACACACTAGTGAACACACACACACTAGGGGGCAGTGAGCACACTTGCCCGGAGCGGTGATCAATCTCAACAAAAAAATCAAGCTCAAACTACTTAAACACTACCCCAGAGAAAGAAACACCGTCCCTCTGATGAATGATCTAGTATTTTTTCATAGGGACATATTTGTACCTTTTCATAATGTAATGCTCTAAAACAGAACAACACTAAACTAAAAAGGCTGGAGACAAGGTGGGGTGTGTGGGGTCAATAAACCTGTAAGGGAACATAGTACAGTTTTGACCCCTATGTAAAGGTACTGAAGACGTGCCTTGAGGCCAGTTTAGGACCTTCTTTTTGAGAGTGAGGTATTAGACTGCTGCCATCTCTACGGCCCTCTGATCACTCCATTCAAATGGCATTATATTTTAATGGCTAATTTATTTGGTAGTGACAGCTCTACTATTATACAACCTACATCTATTGCTGGTGTTAATTACACTGTTAGGACCCCAAGACTCATTTTCAAAATCTTTTGTGTAGTTTGTTTACTTGCTGAGAAAAGTGTTAATATTTGAATAAACTAAATTTACAGAATATTAATTAATAATGATATATATATAAAATAAACTGTGCTTTTCTGGATGTTGGTGTGTTTGTGTGTTTGTTGACCCATCTCCAAGCCTCTCCTCGGGGAAGCCCAGTATTATATGTAGTTAAAAAGCAGCTCCTGGTTTGACCAATCAGTCCTCAGTAAATTGAGCTCATGATGTAATTGATGATATTAACGAGTCTCTGTGGCGGCTGTGAAGGTGTCCAGGAAAAATATGGACCCAAGAAATTCTTGTGACTGTTTATAGTTTTTCTGTTTATCTGAATTATGAATACGACTTTATTCTAATGTATATTGTGATAAACTGACTGCTGAGCTCAACTGTTTAAAGATTTGCTTCGACGCCTAAAACTTTCACACAGTGCTGTATGTATATATATATATATATATACATATATGCACCAAAGGGCTGAAAAACTTACTGAAACGTTTCAACAACACTGTTCAAAGACGTACAGCGAGTGAAATGAGTCAGCAAAGTATGAGTCACGAAATTCTGCATCTGGAAACTCTGAGTTGACGAGAACGCTGGGCCCGAGGCTAATGCATCCACTACGATTGTAAGGATCAAGTGGTCCCACTTCTCTTAATGGGATCTCTTGCTAAAAACATTCTATACTTGGCTTCTGTTTGGCAATTACCGTCTAAAAGTTATGCTCAACTACATAAAAGATTTACGTTTCATAAGAGATGGGCGTAAGCGTCCTCGCTGTCTTCTGGTTGCTAATTCGAAAGGCCACGTGCTACGGCTAATCCCGCTCCCTGGACAGACATCAAAGATCTTCACGCTAAAGATTAAGGCGACACGTAAATTATTCATAGTGTCTGACACACAATGAGACTTAACTCGCCGGGAAAATGTCACACTTCATTCAGTGTTTCTCACGAGTAAATAAAACAATGACGCGTAAAATGTACTTACGTTCCAGGAGGATTCGCGCCGTAGCAGACCTTTATGCATGGCAAAAATAAAGTATGTTAATATTTGGCAGAGACTTGTCATTTCAGTCCTGATGCTTCAATGCGGTGGTGCCGGATGCTGTTCCTAGAGCGCTGGCCATTACGCAGTGGTTGGTTCCAATTTTAATTGACCGTGTCTTATTGGGCTATTCAAAGTTTCCAGGCGTGTCTGGATACTAGAGCAAACCGAGCCAACTGGAAATAAACTCTACCTCTACAGGAGGGTGGCTCTCCAAAATCACAGTCAGACCACTGCTTTACTGAGCTACATACATTATATGGTCAAAAGTATGTGGACACGTGACCGTCACACCTATATGTGCTTGTTGGACATCCAAATCCACACCATGAGCATTCATGTGGAGTTGCTCTCAACTCCTTCATGTCTATAAGAGCCTCTAGCCCTCTGCGAAGGCTGTCTACAAGATTTTAGAGTGTGCCCATTCAGTCAAAACAGCATTTGTGAGATGAGGCACTGATGCTGGCCAGACTTGCAGTTACACCCCAGAGGTGTTTAGTGATGCTAAGTTTGGGGCTCCGTCCTCCACACCAAATTCACCAAACTATGTCTCACTTCCCGTGCACAGGGACACAGTCATTCTGGAACAAGAGGGCTTTCCATAAACTGTTCCACAATATGAGAAGAACATAACTATCTAAAGTAGCCTCATATGCTATAGCATCAACATTGCCCTTCACTGGAACTGAGGGGTCTAGCCCAAACCCTGAAAAACAGACCCCAGGCTATTATCCCTCCTCCACCAAACTTTGTTTCCGCTACTCATTCTGGTAGGCAACGTTCCCCTGGCATCGGCATTCTGGCATCCATCAGACTACCAGTCCGTGAAGCGTAATGAATTTCTCCACAGTCCAGTGGTGGTGTGCTTTCCAGTCTGCTATTCAGTGTGTATAGTGATCTTAAGCTTGCGTCCAGCTGCTCAGCCATGGAAACCCATTTCATGAGCTTTGCCAATGTTTCTTCCAGAGTTTTGGACTGAGTTTGGAGTAAGTGATGCAACAGCTGACAGGTGATTTTTACAAAGCTACGTCCTTCAGCACACAAAAATCCACCACTCAGAATTTCTCTTTTAAGCACAGTATTAATCCCAGAGAACAAACCCACAGGAGACGACGTGGAAGATGATGTCTTCAAGATGATGAGAAAAAAATTCTAATCATCTGTTTTCAGCTGTTGTTACTATCCTAACCACTCTGAATATCAACCTTGTGTCTTTTTGTTATGAAGAGGCTGTCAGCTGATACCAAACCTGATGAATTCACTAAATGTTGAAAATTTTATTCCCTTAAAATCTACACAAAGGGCGGCACGGTCGCGCTGCCGCCTCACAGCAAGAAGGGCCTGGGTTCCACCAGGGATCTTTCTGTGTGGAGTGTGTATGTTCTCCCTGTGTCTTCACGGGTGCTCCAGTTTCCTCCCACAGTCCGAAGACATGCAGCCAGGTGGAGTGGGCATGCTAAGCTGCCCCTCGGTGTTAATGTGTGTGTGAATGTATACGTCTATGTGTTTGCCCCGTGATGAGTGGTCCTGTCTTTTGCCCAATGACCTCTGAGAAAGGCTCCAGCCCCCCAGTGACCCCGATAAGCAGCTTATAATATATGTGTGTGTAAATCTATATGAGCAGAATGTGAAATGATCTTGAGCCTCTTGTTTTTTTGCATTTCCCTGCTCCCAGCTGCTTATGTGCTATAGCTGTGCTTTGTACCGTCTGCTACTCGGTGTCAGACACCCTCCTGGGGCACAGCGTGATGGTGTGCTGTAACCTGTAGACAGCTGCAGTGGTCTTTCTGGTGGAGTATAAAGCTCAGGTAGCTCCTGGGTCAGAGCTGAGAATGTATAACGGTAAAGTGAAGCTGACTTACATATAAAAATTCTGCCTTACTATTCAATCGGTTCTGCTACCTAAAGTATAGACCAGTGGTTCTTAATCCTAGTCATGGAGCACCACTGCTCTGCATGTTTTATAGACTCCTCTGCTCCCAGCTCACCTGACTCTTTAATAAAGCCTTCCTGAGGTGAGGTGGGTGTGTAAGAGGACCAGGACCTCTAGAAATACTGGTATGGACTACAGAACTGGTCAATAATGTGATTCTTGGTTAAATTTGTAGGTCTGCATTTTTTTAATGGAACAATTCCCACTTCAAATTAGACTTATGCTGGCAACAGAACCCTCTTACTTGGGAAAACATTTGGAAAATCACTGCTGTAAACAGTTAAACCAGGTCGGGAGCAATATTAGCTTAACCCTTTTTACACAGATATGTACAACAGAAATGATATAATAACAGCAACACTTTTTTGGTTCTATTGCGATGGTCCGTAACACTGAAGCGCACATCGGAGCAAACACACTGAGCTTAAGCTTAATCTTTGTCAAATATTTAACATCATAATAGTGCAAAGCAGTAAATTTGTACTTGTAGTACACTACTGTCTTTAATTAGGGCACAAAACCTTAATTAGTCTAGTGGGAAAGAACAGCATTGCAAATATCACACAAGCTTTACTATTTGAGGCTGTTTTGTCTGAGGCTGGAAGTGTCTTAGCAGCTTACCTTGACGCCTTTTTTGTCAGAGGCAGCTGTGGAACTGTGCAGGAGCTGAGACATAACAGTGTTTTTCCTTAGACCCAAAGCAGTGATGTCTGATGTCTCAAACCTAACATAGTAGCACAGGCAGCTTCTTTACAGGCACCATAACTGCCCAGAACACTGAACACAGTCAACCAGAGCAGCTCAATGGCCGTGTTTCTAAAACGATCTCATCTATGATCTCATCTATGATAGGTGCAACAAAGAAGCATCACCCAATGAGTTAAGACGTTCAGCTGCGTCCTAGTGTCTCGCTTTGCTTTGCACAAAACCGATCAATAAATTAATGATGTGTCTTAAACCAGTGGACTCAAACCTACACTCAGAACACATTTTACACGCACTGAGCATATTCCAGCTGTCTTAAGATTAAGAGGCCCTTATTAGTCCCACAACGGGGAAATTTCACCTCCGCATTTAACTCATCCGTGCAGTGAAACACCACATACACACTAGTGACCACACACACTAGGGGGCAGTGAGCACACTTGCCCGGAGCGGTGGGCAGCCCAATCCGCAGCGCCTGGGGAGCAGTTGGGGGTTAGGTGTCTTGCTCAACACCTCAGTCATGTGCTGTCGGCTCTGGGGATCGAACCGGCGACCTTCCGGTCGCAAGGCTGGGTCCCTAACCTGGGTCCCCATGACTGCGCCGAGAAAGCTATCATTAAGAAACCAGAAAATAGAAGCTGCTATGGTTAAAGTCTGAATTATTATTAGGCACTGTCGGAGGTGTCGCTGGACATTTGTGAGAGCTTATCAGACCACATCACACATCTTTACGTGTCAATGTCACCAGCAAAGGCTCTCAAAAGCAAGACAAACATCATACTGATGAAGATCTAATGACAATAGTAGATGATTCACCAAAGTTTGACTGAGTTCTCTTTGTATTCTTGGTCAATGCACTTGCAATCATCATATTTCACTTGGAAAGGGGGTCCTAAGCACACTGAAGCTCTTCCACATGCCTGCAGTTACACATTACCACCAGAGGGGTCTCCAAATCTCCAGAACATACATAGTGTAGCTTCAAATTTTGCTTGAGGTGGCAATTTTGAGCAAACATAATATAACCGAACGGATCTAATGTTTCATATATCAGAGTAACTTAATGTACCTAATCTATGTTTTAATTGAAAAAGTTTGCAATGCCAGAACAGTTCCTTTTTCAAAAATGTCAACACATCAACAAACCAGAAATATAATATCAAACACTAAGTAATGTAATAAGGTTTCCTTGGAAGTGACAATTGTGAGACAAGCAAAGCTCCTAGACCGAATATTTCCTGTTTGTATTAGTCATAACCTAAAACACATTAGTGCATAATATACTTCACAAATTATGTATAGCTTAATATGTTTCAGATATATTTGTAATGAGAAATGCTGCATATTGAATTTGCTGATCACTGTTGTCTGAACTAAACCTCGTATCTCCAAAATGGTAACTTTACAGGAGAAGGAAAAAACCTACGTCATTTTTAATGCAAGTCAATGGAACCAGAGTTTTATCCAAGTCATTTTGGGCCGTTGCTTTTAGTCTGTTCATCATGAAATTTACATACAATGTAAAGAACAACAAGCATTTTCAAATGATGTCAAAACCTGGAAAACGACAAAAATGGAGATACAAGGTTTTGTTACGACAACAGCGATATGTAAGCACATCCCACCTCTGCAGATGGGGACAGGGAAGTCCCACACCGCTACATTGGAGGTGCTGGTCACACACGTTAGTTGGGCGTGGCCATCTAGTGTGTATCCTGTCACGCAGCGGTAGCGGATCCTGTCGCCCACGTTGAAGCGGGTGCCATTCAGGATCCCTTTGGCTGGAACCCCTGGGTTTCCACAGGAGCTGCTCTGTAGCTCTGCAGAAAGACAGAAAGACATCGAGGAGCTTTAGTGTGACAGGTAAGTAAGTCTGCATAATGCAACCCAAAATAATGTCTGTTATGTAACCCAGAAGCACATTAGAAGCATGCATGTAAGTTCAGGTATTATTTTTAGCCTGATTAGGCTTGGTGTGTATCAAAGGCATAGTCTACCCACAGAACTATGTCTCTTTGCGCTTATTTTCACGTCCGTCAGTCAGTTCTGGGTTTAGTTTCTTATATCCAGTTATACCCATTATAGCTGTTGCCATTTAACCCTTTCACATCCCAGGCTCCCGACATAAAAAGGCGTATTATTCAGTAACTACAGGGACTTCAATGCAAACCGGTGAAACTCTTCTTAGGTTACTGTAGTGTGTAATAAAGCTTTGTCCTGTTATGGGGTCGACCTTCTTGTTTAAAAGTTCTAAAACAGAATTGTAACTATAAAAATGTATCTCCAGTGATATCTTTGGATTCCTGGCCACAGTGCCAGACTAAAAATACCATATGCCACTTTTCTAATAACATTAAACCAAACATTATGCTGTGGCCCTCTTTTGCTTTTTTTTTCAAAACTGCCCTAATGTTCAATCAACTACGAGCCAATTAAAACACCATACGCTTGTTAGCATTCCGACTAAGCTATTTAAATAAGCACACAAACTATCAAACAATATCAGTGATGAACTGGTATGAAAGTCGTTGAAAAAGGCATTCCTTTTAACACACACACACACACACACACACACACACACACACACACACACACTAAGCCACTTCTCTTTCTGGGGGGGGGGGCTAGAGCCTATCCCAGTGGTCATCGGGGCGTAAGGCAGGGCATCCTTTTAATATAAACTCCCAATTATGAGTGGACAATACGTTCATGCTTCTGTGATAATTCACGTGTCAACATGTTTCTCAGGCATTGTCAGTACTTCTAGAGCAACAAACGACTCACTGGATCATTAAAAAGAGCCTATTTTCTACCTTCTTTAATAGAGCGTTGCGAAACAGTATTTGCCCAAGTTTTGAATTTCTTTTATTTTTTGCATATTTGTCACACGTAGTTGTTTTAAACACAAAGACGACCTGAGCAAACACAAAACACAGTTTTCAAATGAGAATTTCTTTTAATTGAAGGAAAAAAAGAGTTATCCAGTGCCAGCCAGACCTGTGTGAAAGGGTAACTGCCCCTTAGTTTAGTTGATAACTGAGGTCAATTAAACTAGACACACCCACGTCGGAGCTAAACGTCACTCAGAACCTTTCTTCCAGCGATGTGAACGCTACGGTCTGGACGAGCAGCACACTATGCCGTGATCAAAAGAAATTCCGGGAGAGATGAGAAAGGCATTGAAATATATCAGTCTCTAAAGTGTTATAAAGCCATTTCTAAGGCTCAAAAGCACAGTGAGAGCCATTATCTCCAAATGGAGAAAACCAGGAACAGTGGAATGCTGTGCTGCTTCAGGGCCTGTGTAACTTGCCATCAGTCCAAGATCTGAAGGTCGAGCGTGACTGGATTGTGTAGCAAGAGTACCATTTGAAGCACAAGAGCATGTCTGTAAACCTCTGGATGGCTTAAAAGATACAAACGAAGGTTTTGGAGAAGCTTAGTCCTCACTTGAGCCCCACTGAGATGCCGTGGTAGCACCTTTAATGGGAAGTTCAAGCTTAGAAGACCTCCAATGTGAACAAATTTAAGCAATTCTGCAAAGAGGAGTACGCCAAAATTCCCCCACAGCGATGTGAAGGTTATGGGAAGTTATTCTGTTTATTCAAGTTTATTGTTATTCAGTTATTCTGCAGTTCTCCTTGTCTTACTACACTCTGTACGAGGATCTGAGACCACTTGTGTTGCTGGTGAATTTTCCCTTCCAGTTTGCAAACCCCACCTGGGTCAGCACCCTATACTATACCAAAAGAGTCCTTGGACAAGACTCCTAACACTGCCTTCGCGTACCTGTATAAAATGATCGTACGTCGCTCTGGATAAGAACATCTGCCAAATGCCGTAAATGTATTATGAACATGTCTTCAAGACACTTATCACAGCGCTCATCCTTCGTGTCACTCGGTAAAAAGTTCAGCTTATATTTCTTCTTCTTCTCACGAAGTCTGCCATCATTCTAGGACTAATAACACGTCAGAAATGACCATGAAGGCTCTTCTCCTCAAATCCTGGACCATACCTTGGACTGTTTTCAGGTCTCTAAATGGCAGTCATGACACATGACAAACAGTGTTGGCACTAAAACATCAGCTTTAAAAGCTTTTCTAGGCCAGCTATTGTCACATTAAGTGAAAATGAACGCCCCAAACAGAAGATTGTGACTGTAATGACGCCTAAATGTCATCTGGGGTCTTATCTGCCCCTAACAACCTCATGCAGATTAGCTGCTAATGAACAGAAGCTGTAAAAACGCTTCAGCCAAAAGCAAAAAATGATAACATCCCGACTCCAGCCGCTCTGGTGGAATTAGCCATCAAGTGAAATGGATGCTGGCAGGTCCATAAAGTGCACAACCCTCAGTACAGCTGTTTTCCACTTCAAAGAAATTAATATTTGCACAGGTCGATGACCAGTGACCTTAAAAAAGGGCAGCAGCTCCATGATCCTGGTGAGAGCAGCCAGGTGGAGATGGGGATTTTTTTTTTCAGGTCATACAGAAAACCAATCACTGGTCCTTCCACAAATTTGGCAGCTACCTACCCCCCCCCACTCACCCCAAATACCCCCCCTCCTCCCCCCCCCCAAAAAAAATCACTTTTCATAAAGACAATCCTGTCAAAAACACTTCATGACTATGACTTCATGACATTTTTGTTTAACCTCTTATTCCCCAGGGTATATTTTAGGTTTGTCCATCTGACTTTTCATGACCAAATCGTAAGGTAAATTTTTCAGTAACTGCAGGAAATAAACGTGAATTTTTATCCTATTTATTTATTTTTTGTAAAAGCCCCTCAAATTAACAGAACGTGTGTTTTATGATCTCCACATATCTCTATACGCTCACAATTTACTGCTGAGAGCCAAAAATCTCCGCCGCTCTTTGTGTTGTTCTCTAAAAGTGATGTTTCCAGAGCAGATCACTGAAGAGACGCCGTCTGTTTATAGTTTAGAGCCCAGATTTGGGGAAAAACGGGTCGACTTTCAGTAGAAAAACAAAGTTCAGCTTCTTTTATTATAAGGGCTTAAAATGACATCACCGTCTATTAGACTGGAGAGAAGAGCTACAGCCTCACACGACGCCCAGCTTCTGAATGGAGCTCATGGAGTATGAACGATAGGAAGAATTTAACAAAGTGTGTTTTGGAGCCACCAAGGAGTCTAAGAGGCTAAAATTAGTGGCTGGAACTTATTTTCTTTACTAGAAGGCTGGTCAGCTAGCTAATGGGCTAAAAGACAGCAACATGCTATTACATAACATTAATATCACAGGCTTAAATTAAAGTATTCATGACATGATTCACTGTGAAATGGCAATATAAGCTTAGAAATTCTAGCTTCGGCTGTCAAACAGTGCACTGCTTGTCCCGTATGAATGTGGATGAATCCGTAATGACCGTTTAATGATATTCTGCTCTGTTGGGCTGCAGGAGTCAGTATTTCAATTCCCACAAGGTGCACTATGTCAGGAGCAGGCCGTTTGAGATTCAGCCCCAGTGTGAGAAAGTGGCATCGTCAGATGGGCAGAAGAAGACTTGCAGTGGTGATCTGGTGACCAGAGAGTACTTATCTGCGTTAAGCAGTGCTGTGTTATACATGTTCACTGTTATCCTAAAAAACGTTTGTAAAAACCTCACGAAAACGTTTATGGACTCGCGACTGAATGCTCTTCTCCTCATTCAGCAGTCAGTGGCTGCTTAGCAGTGATACCGTACTCTAAAGGAGCTTATGTAGATTATTCTTAATAACAACTTTCAACGTTCATAACTCGGCTTCGCATCATGCCAAAGAACACCCTTCCCCATGATAAAATCGCAGTAAACCACGGCCTGGAATAAGATGTTCCCCAAGAAAATAACTCCAAAACAAACTTGGATCAAAGTGACACCACAGCTGGAAACTCAGATCAAGTAGATCTTGCTAAAAGTTACTGTCACTAATAACGCAAGGCATTTTACTGAACGCACCTTTATCTGAAGCCTTTTTGGAACGACCTGGGAAATGATAACATGGAAAAAATCAGCTAAAGAATGGCGATGCTGGGTCAAAATAACCTCACGTCTGCGTTGGAGAATAACAAGTTCTTTCTATGTGCTTTCAGTGCGACCGACAGTTGAATGCTTCCCTCCGCTTTCTGCGAGTCATGAACCATAAATCAGTGAGCCTGTTCTCGTTCAGTTAAAGCAATAACCTTGCAGAAGTTTTTTCATCACTCCAGACACGTTTGGTATCTGAAGATGCTGCAGCTACAAGGCTCAAGTAGCTAACAATGGAAGCTTATCACAATCTCCAGGCTTAAATCATCACACACGTGTCCAAAACTGCCGAGTTGTTCATTAATCTCTAATACACTTGCTTGGCTTTTAAACACCTCAGTGTCGCTGCTGGACTGAGAACCAAAAATATCCAGCCAGTGTCCTGTGACCACTGATGAAGGACTAGAGGATGACCAACACAAACTGTGCAGCAGCAGATGAGCTGTCGTCTCTGACTTTACATCTACAAGGTGGACTGACAAGGTAGGAGTGTCTAATAGAGTGGACAGTGAGTGGACACAGTGTTTAAAAACTCCAGCAGCGCTGCTGTGTCTGATCCACTCAGGCCAGCACAACACACACTAACACACCACCACCACGTCAGTGTTACTGCAGTGCTGAGAATGACCCACCACCCAAATAGTACCTGCTCTGTGAGGGTCCATGGTGGTCCTGACCACTGAAGAACAGGGTAACAGAGTATCAGAGAAACAGATGGACTACAGTCTGTAACTGTAGAACTACAGAGTGGAACTACACTCACCGCCCACTTTATTAGGTACATCTGTTCAGTTACTTGTTAACACAAATAGCTGATCAGCCAATCACACGGCCACAACTCACTGCATTTAGGCATGTAGAGGTGGTCAAGATGACTTGCTGAAGTGCAGACCGAGCATCAGAACGGGGAAGAAAGGGGATTTAAGGGGCTTTGAACGTGGCGTGGTTGTTGGTGCCAGACGGGCTGGTCTGAGTATTTCAGAAACTGCTGATCTGCTGGGATTTTCACACACAACCATCTCTAGGGTTCACAGAGAACGGTCCGAAAAAGAGGAAATATCCAGTGAGCGGTCAGTTGTGTGGACGAAAATGCCTTGTTGATGTGAGAGGTCAGAGGAGAATGGGCAGACTGGTTCCAGATGATAGAAAGACAGCAGGAACTCAAATAACCAACCAGAATCTCTGAGGAACGTTTCCAACACCTTGTTGAAAGCCTGCCATGAAGAATTAAGACAGTTCTGAAGGCAAAAGGGGGTCCAGCCTTTTACTAGGTATTAGGTGTACCTAATAAAGTGCCCGGTGACTGTATATCAGCTACAATAGCCTCCAGAACAAAACTAAAGAAGCACCAGGTTTGTCTTGGCTAACTGACTACTTGGTTTAAGGGGAACATTTATTCACTAGTCAGTCAAATTATTTTTTTCTATGCTATTTCCTTTACAAAAAGCCATAAGCTGCTCTTATCAAATAGTAAATTACACTCTTTAATACAAAGCGAAGAAATATGCTACAGGCCACATGCGCATGAAGAGTAACAGAACGAGAATAAGCTTCATTTCTCAGTGGAACATGTTTGACATAGGCGGCTAAATATTTGCTTACTTTCTTAACCATCTGTCTTCCCACTAATTATCCTCCTGACACTTTCTCACACTGATCATTTAATAGTCCGAAACATATTTCCAAGTCTATGTTTGACGTGAACTTGTTATTATTTCAGTGCACCGTAACTCTTCCCATGCAGATAAATAGCAAAAAGATGACTAGAAACCCAAACAACGATACATGGATCAGGACATAAGCCATTAAGCACTTTAATACGCCCATACGTGGATAACTCTCCGCCGACAAGCTGGGTTAATCAAATGTTGCAGTACTGTGTGTAATTAGATGAAAAGAAAAGCTGTAACGTACGTCTGAATACACATCAAAGTTTACCTACATGGCTCTGACAGCGCTGCTGTACCTCTAGGCAATATATTTAAATAAGAAAGAAGAATGAATTCAGTGGAGACTATACTGCCTGCAAATTTACACAGCAACAGGTAGCTGTTACCTGATGTCATCATGAGTCAGGAGGCATCATCTCCATGGACAATCTAAACCTCATCCACACCAACAGACTCACTCTGATCCTCGGCACTCTCAATCCAGCAAATCTGTACTTAAACATGTAGATTGACATCTTGTACGTCTTCTATCCATGTCCTGTCTAATCTGGGAGATTTCTATATCAGTGTTCTGTCCCTGAGAACCTGCATCTCCTCTATTATCTCCCTCAGACTGACTGCACATACGGGATGAGAACAGCACATGTGATAACTTATTACTGTACAACTGTACACTGGAATAGTGCAGTACTAGTGTATATGTGTATATTCAGAGTCTGTATATATATATATATATATATATATATATCAGTTGCTCATTAACACAAATAGCTAATCAGCCAATCACATGGTCGCAACTCACTGCATTTAGGAGTGTAGAGGTGGTCAAGACAGAAACTGCTGATCTACTGGGAATTTCACGCACAACCATCTCTAGGGTTTACAGAGAACGGTCCGAAAAAGAGGAAATATCCAGTGAGCGGTCAGTTGTGTGGACGAAAACGCCTTGTTGATGTGAGAGGTCAGAGGAGAATGGGCAGACTGGTTCCAGATGATAGAAAGACAACAGGAACTCAAATAACCAACCAGAGTCTCTGAGGAACGTTTCCAGCACCTTGTTGAAAGTCTGCAATGAAGAATTAAAGCAGTTCTGAAGGCGAAAGGGGGTCCAGCCTTTTACTAGCTATTAGGTGTACCTAATAAAGTGGCTGGTGAGTGTATACACTTAATATTTTCACTCACTTTCCACCTGTGTAAATTTGATGTGACAATAAACGTGACTTGATTTAATTTGATGTACAGTTGAATTCTGCAAAACTGCTTGACATGAGCACAGCCCATTGGCCCATCCCATCCATTCATTTAACTTTCAGGAATGCCTTTGTTTCTGGAAGTGCAGATTTTGTCCCCAAGAACCCATCAAGCTGCTGAATTTCTCCATCACCTTAATTTTCCATTATCAAGAGGCATTACTAGCACTTGCTATGCACAAATCAATGCAGCAGGCCGTATTGTTCAGACCCCCCATGATGGCAAGACTTAGAAAGTGACCAGTTTTGTCCTGGTGGATCTGGACTGTGTGTAAGTAGGGGAGCAAAGTTGGGGCGGCTGAGGTTGCTGGGGAGTTTTTTTCTTTTAATTAAGCATTTCAAATTCAGCCAAAGATGCAGATGATTGGCAGTAATTCACTAACACATTCAGAGACTCATTAGCTGCATATTAGCAAATCCTTTTCAGGAAAGTCTGCTCAGTCAGCAGCCCTGTACAGTTATTTCCAGTCCAGGCTCCTATTTCTCTGACGCCAGACCTTCAGACGCAAACGAACTCCAAACTGAAAGTGCATGACACACAAAAATAAACATTTCTGCCGCAATGCTCTACAAATACGTGGAACTTTTCCCACATGTGGCTTTATTAGCAAACTGGCTGGCTTTTTTGTTGAAGGGCAGGACTTTCCCTGTAAACAGACACAATGGTGAACGTTCCCATTCATTCAACTACACTCTCAGAGAAAAAGGTACGGCACTGTCACTGGGGCAGCTCCCCTCTTATCACTGGGGTGGTGCCCTCAGGGCTCCATCTCAGTCCCTTTAATCAGGGAACATAACTGAACCATAATCCACTGAAATGATATTTTCTAAGCTGTACTGACTCCACAAACCCCGACTCGCCTCCAGGCTTTTATTAAACGGTTCTGTTTTAAAACATTAGTTTCTAAAAAGATACAAATATCAACTTTTCCGCCGGGAAAAACTTATTTAAGGAACAAAACCACTGGTCCTTAAAACCGCTGCTGTACCTTTGAGGGAACGTTTACACTGTTTGTAGCTTGATGAACTAATCATGTACTTTCATGTTGCCTTTATTTCTAACAGTGTAGTGAAACGGCTAATATTTGTAATTACAGAAGAAAAAAACTGTAGCGTCTAAAATGTTTCATGATCTTACTCCTTGAGACCACCGGTGGTCCCCAAAATGCACTTCAAAACGTCATTTTAAACCCTTATAATAAAAGAAGCTGAACTCAGTTTGTTTTTCTACTGAAAGTCGACCCGTTTTCCCCCAAATCTGGGCTCTAAACTATAAACAGACGGCGTCTCTTCAGTGATCTGCTCTGGAAACATCACTTTTAGAAAACAACACAAAGTGTGTTTTGTGAAATGTGGAGATCATAAAACACATACTGTCACGATTGGCCCCTCCCAGTCATGTCCATGTGTTCGTGTTGTGTTTGGGTCTAGTCCACGTGCTTTTTGTTTTGGTTCCCAGTCCGGCCCCTTGTTTTGTGACTCTGCCCCTGATTGTTCCCACCGGTGTTTCAACCTGTGCCCTGTTGTATTTCAGCCCTGTGTTTTCCCCTGTGTGATTGCAGGTCTTTGTATGGATGTATGTTGGTCTTTGTGCTGACTGTTTGATGTTGGATTGTGTTGGATATTTGTGTGTTCTTTGAGTTATGTCTGCCCATCGATCTCTATGTGTTGGCTTTATGACCCTGGACTGTATTGATCATGACCCTAGATTTGCCCATAATAATAAATCTTGCTTTTCTCCGTACTTGTGTCTGCCTTATCGCTCCCCATTCCACATGTTCTGTTAATTTGAGAAACTTCTAAATATAAATAAATAAAATTTTCTTCTTCTTCTTTCGGCTGCTCCCTTTAGGGCTCGCCACAGCGGATCATCTGCCTCCATCTTGCCCTATCCACTGCCTCCTCTACTTTTATACCAACCATCTCCATGTCCACCTTCACTACATCCATAAACCTTCTCTGAGGTCTACCTCTTCTCCTTCTGCCCGGCAGCTCCATCTCCAGCATTCTTTGCCCAATATATCCACTATTCCTCCTCAACACATGTCCAAACCATCTCAACCTGGCTTCTCTGGCTTTATCTCCAAACTGCTCCACCTTCACTGTCCCTCTGATCTGCTCATTTCTAATCTTGTCCATCCTGGTCACTCCCAACGAAAATCTCAGCATCTTCATCTCCGCCACCTCCAGCTCAGCCTCCTGTCTTTTAGACAGAGCCACAGTCTCCAAACCACACATCATAGCAGGACGCACTACTGTCTCGTAGACCTTCCCTTTCACTCTTGCTGCTATCCTTCTGTCACACATCAGCCCTGACACCCGTCTCCACCCACTCCATCCTGCCTGCACCCTCTTCTTCACCTCTTTTCTACACTGTCCATTGCTCTGGATGGTTGACCCAAGATATTTGAAGTCATCCACCTTTATGACCTCTACTGCTTATAAATAAATAAAAACAATTTTAATAAATTGGATATTTACCTTGATTGTGTGCAGTTACTGAATACTTTCCCTTACGATTTGGTCATGTAGATTCAGATGGACAAACCAACAGACTAACTTTCAGTTTGGAGTTTCATTAAGTTTGAAAATATCAATTCGTGGCCACGCGTTGTTAAAAAATAATCACCATGTCATTTCAGGGCCTCCGTAGTTTAGCAAAGGAGTACATGGTAAATTTGACCCGCCACTCAAACTGTATCCAATCAACCGTGAATCTACTTTTCTGCGCTGTGCCGTTAAAGACGGCCAGTTCCATCACTGTTACGTGATATTTTTGTTGTAGGGGCGGTTAATAATGCAAAACATCATTTTGTTAAGCTCATGCACACACAGCTATTTAAACTGAAAGTCAAATAGAAAACCTTTAATAAAAGAGAGGTTACCCCACTTGCTCCCTCGTTCAGATGCCCACGGCCAACAACACAATAACCTCTCTTTTTATCTGCTTCTTCAATGGGATTCCCTGCTCTAAAACACCGAGCTCCTGCCTGACCATCTCTGTCTACATCAGAGCAGTCTCCGGGTGCTCTGTGCCCATAATCGGGGGTAATGAAAATATCTCCAGCTCATGAAGAAAGGCTAGACTCTGTGGTTCCCTACACTGCAGCTGTCAAATAAAAGGCCGAAGCCAAGAGAAAAAATTAATCTGGCCTGGCTCTGAAGAAAACGTTAAGGCATTCCATCAGAACTAGACACTTTCATTTTTCATTTTCCCTAGCACAGAGGCAATTACAAGCGTGGTCCCTCAGCTGACCATGCAGGATGACAAAAGCTTCAACATGCACAGAGGCAAGGCCACAAAAGCAGCCGCTTCATTGTCCTGCCCCAGTTGGGCTGATGACCTGGACAGGGCCAAATTGAGACATCTGGAGTTTGAAGATTATCTTTAGTTAAAGCCACTTTCCAATAATTGCTACTCAGAACCTGTAAAATGATTTTTTTTTAAATGTCACATCTCTAATTTCCTTTTTAAAAGGCCATAGAGAAAGAAAGTGTGGACAGAAGTGCACCCCTCCAGAGTCAAAAGACAAAGCGTTTGACCATCCTTGCTTGTGTTGCATGTTATTATCAGCAGGGGTGCAACTACATACTTTCTGAGGTGGATGCAAACATATTATCGGCGCCCCCCCCCCCCCCCCCCAAAACCCCGCCCCTTAACTTAAAGTGACTGAAATTAAAATTAAAACCAAATATTTAAGCAGGCAAGCTAAAATAAGGAACTTTATAAACACAATACAAATTAAATTATAAGAGCAAAAAACAAGCAATGAGGATTTAATTAAGAAGAAATAAAATAATTCAGAATAAACTGATAAGTGGACAGGCTAAAATGTAATGCAATAAAATAGAGATTAATAATTAGAATAATAAAATATAAGCACAAAGAAAGAAGGTTAAAACACCAAGTTTATATAAAAAGTAAATTATGGAAATAAAATAAACAGTAAAACAGAAGACAGAATAAATAAAAGGAAGAAATAAATGAAATAAAAAGGTAAAAGTTGAAAAGTATGGAATAAAATAGATAAAAAGGTAAAACAGAAAATTAAATAAATAAAAGGACAAAATAAATAAAAATGTAAAGGAAAACTCAACTAAAACAGTTACAGGCTGAATGTGTCTGAATGTGGCTGGAAACTAAGAGTTTAAGCTGATTTAGTGCCACCAGCGAGCTGAGCTTCAGACCAGGCCGCCACGGTTAGCATATTAGCTAGCTAGGTTAGCTAGCTAAACAGGCTACTATAAAGAGCTGTGGCTCGACTAATGTCACTCGTTTTGAAGTTAAACCGAGAAAATAAGCAGTTCAGGGTTAATCAGGTCGTAGCTGGAGAACCAAGTTTAGCTTTAGCGTTAGCTCGCTGCCTCACTGCTCTCATTCATCTGGCTGGCTGGGTAATATTAACATGGCTAGCTTTAGCTAGCACAGTAACATACATCTCAAACTGAAGAGGCGACCTCTTCTGATGGTGTGAATCTATTCCCGGTGAAGTTCGGGATCTTTGGGGAAACTATGGAAGGTTTGGTTATTATATTCCTTTATTTTTGAATAAGTGCGTTTGGGAACGCGGCAGTGAGGCGGCTTTGCTAGAACCCAGTGGTCCAACGCTACTTTCGTACCCTACAGTCTCGTTTTGGTAGACAAAGGTGACGTAGGTGAGTAAAGCGTATAAACTGACCAACCTGCTGTCTTTCAACCACTTTGAGAAGCTTTTCTTCATCCCTACATCTTTTTCTCTCTCCCTCTTCCGTTCCCTATGGGGCGCGTTCTCAAGCGCCTGTGTTTGGGAGCAAATGGCAGGAGGGTGGGGACGGAGTGGATGGGCGCCTGATTAGTGCTGTGCTGTTTTTTGATGTGTATTATCAGACTTGAACAAACAGCTCTTACAGAAAATGCAGACTAGAAATAATTTTCCGGCATCGTTTTGGCGCCCCTCTAGTGCAGCGCCCGTATGCGCCGCATACGCTGCATACCCCCTTTTTGCGCCACTGATTATCAGTGAAAAGTGTGGAAAGTGTGATTATCATGATCTTAAAGACATTCTGATCGAAAGGCTTGTTCTCTGTTTGTGAGCACGATGATTCTAAATAGTGAAATCAATGCACAAATAATACTTAACCTGTAAAAGATAACCAACTTTAAAAAGCACTTCTTAAAATTTTAAGTAGTTTTTAGCAGCCAGCAAGGTGTCAGCATATGTGGATCTTCTTCAGTTGGAAAAGCATCCAGTGGTTGGTGAGTGTAGTGTTTACCACCTCTGCCTGGGGTTCAATCCCCCACCAGAGCAAGCACCCTACTCTATACCAATAAGGGTCCTTGGGCAAGACTCCTAACACTACCTTGGCCTTCCTGTGTAAAATGTTAAAATTGTAATTTGCTCTGGATGAAAGTGTCTGCCAAATCCATCCCAGGGTGCTCTTCATGCAGCAGCTTCAGAGTACCCCAAAAGTCAAAGCAAAGGAAGACTACGTTGGATAAACTAAAATGGAAGACTATTTGATAGATAGAAGATAATCCGCTTGTATAATGAAGAAGAAAGTCGAATAAATATAAGTGAAAACACAGAAGATCCCAAACCTGGATTTGAAAGAAAATTAGAGAAGAGAAAATGAGACTCCCAACAACCACTTGCAAGACCTGGTAGACCACCAAACCTGCTCCCATCTGAGACACAGCACTACACCACACCAGAAAATGCAACCAACCTCAAGGATTGAACTTTGGAGGTGTAGAAAAAACTACAGATTTCTTAGAAAATCTGAAAGCATCTTCAAAAGAATGGAAGCTTTAAAGAGGCACACACTGAATGAACATTTGTGCCCAAACTTTTGACTGGCACTGTGCTGTTTACCCCACGTTTGACACAACACTGTTCTTTTCGACATCCTGTCTGATTTGTTGAGCACTGAAAATAGCAGACACCGTTTTATAAGCCATCTTTTAACGCCACGTCCTTCACCATAAACAAAAGCATAAACCTATCATAGATGTGCCACAACACCCATTGTAACAACCCAAGGTAGTTTACCTTCTCATTTGACAAATGATACCACTCTGCCAAGATAACTACCAGTGCATCTTCCGTTAGGTGACAGGCAGTCTAGCAAATTTCAATCCATGTATGTCTGAGCAGAATTATGGTAGCTATTGAGCTACCAGATATAAAACTCTCAGCACCTTGGATAAATATAATAGAAGAGAGGAATACTGCCTTCAAGCCATTTATTACTTGAACCAGACAGTGCCTACAGCGCAAGGTGTTGGGCAAACTTTTAAACCAACGGTTCCACAGTTCTGCTTTAATGTAGTTGGGGAAAAATGTGGAACTGGCAGGTGGGCCTCAACGACTAGTTTGGGAAACCCTGTTTTGGGTATGTGTTATGAAATAAAGTGGAAAAACAGTGAGGACCATATGTCGGGTTCCAGGAATACATCAGTGTAACGTCATAACTTACGTCCATGTAGACGGTGAAGATTGAGCTGCACTGATATAATAGGAGTTTGTGCTAATCCTGAGTTATTTAACACACACACACACACACACACACACACACACACACACACACACACACATTTTCTAAGCCGCTTCTCCCTCAGGGTTGCGGGGGGTGCTGGAGCCTATCCCAGGGATCATCAGGCAGAAGGCAGGAAACACCCTGGACAGGCCGCCAGTCCATCACAGGGCAGACAGACAGATTCACTCACACCTAGAGGCATTTTACCATGTCCACTTGGCCTGACTGCATGTCTTTGGACTGTGGGAGGAAACCGGAGAACCTGGAAGAAACCCACGGAGACACAGGGAGAACACGCCAAATCCACACAGAGAGGAACCCGGTCGCCCGGCCGGGGAATCGAACCCAGGCCCTCCTTGCTGTGAGGCAACGGCACTACCCGCCGCACGAGTCATTTAACAAAGATATTGAAAGGTTTTTAAGGTTAACAACTTCACTTTTCTGTGTGCTTAATTTTTGCCATATAATCATGAACTAGTATCAGCCACACATTCACTGCGTGGTTTAATGAAGAAGCATTCGCTTTGTAAGGTGTGGCAGCGGCCCATTCAGAAACGACAACTGACTCAAACATCAACCACCTGAACTTATGATTCTAGTTCATTTCCCACCTGCAGAACCACTGATAAGTGCACAATTTGGATAAGTAGCTACCGTGTGTGCCACTTACCTTAGTGGCTGGTACAAAACGATAAACGGCACTGTTCTGCTCAAGCACTCGCACAAATACCCACACAAACGTGCACAGAATCAAACAAAGCTTCATTTATTTTTCACGTCAAATGTGCAAATATGAGCAAAAACACTTGTTTTGTGGATGCTAGCCCAAATGCTAATAGTATTAGCTTCTTAACTAGCTAATGTCGCCTTATGTGAAACACTCTACAAAGTCAAAAATCTAAAAACAGCAGTCAACACAGTCATATATGAAACCGGGAAATACACCTGGGGTGGATTTAATGACTGTGGGTCTCGAGGCAAAAGACATTTTTAAATTAGCTGAGGCTCGGAGCTCCCGTGCTGCGTAGCTGCCTATACTGCAAAAGAAATACATTGACACGTGAAATCATCTTAAACACAGTGAGTATTTCTCATATTCCCAATTTTGTATTGATACGAGAACATTCAAGTATTAATTAATCCTATTTTAGATATTTTTACTTCTGAAATTGTGTGAAGTGAAATTCTCTCTCTATTGCCAGATCATTTTGCTTTTTTTAAGAATTCATGCATGAAACAAGCAAAATAATCAGCCAATATAATGAGATCATTTTGGTGCAGAGTAATGCAGTAGTCTGAGTAATGACGTAAATTTTGTCCAAGTAGCAATAAGTAATGTAATCGTAGTTTGAGAGAGGTAATTAGTAACTTGTTTTTGAGCAATTACCCCATCACTGGCGTTATTTAAAGTAAGACTAACACTAGCAATATGTACAGCCTGCTGAGGATGCACTCTGTTCTAGCTTTAAAGGTGCAGTGTGTAAGATTCATTGGCAGAAATGGAATATAGTAAACAAAAACGGTAACACTTTATTTGAAGGCTACCTACATAAGGGCTTTATGACGCATTCATAAGCACTGAATAATGTGTTTATGAAGCACTACTTGAACATTTATTAAGTTCTTATGTCGGTTCTCGCAACCTGACATAAGATGTTTTATGAAATAAATGACATTGTACTGACATAATAAGAATAAACATTGAACATATTTACAGCACTAAACATTTAAAACCATATACATAATTGCATCAATCATCTTATCCATGCCATGAAGGGAAGAGGGGGTGGTTTCCAGGCATATTTCACCTGATATTAATACAATGTCGTCTTAGGAATGCTGACATAAATAGTTTTGTATAGTGTCTGCTCTCTAATGTAGATGATCAATTATTGCCTTATTCATATCAGTTTGTCTTCATGCATTTATGTCATTGTGTAAGAATATGGAATAGTGCATTATAACCATAACAAGCTCACTGAAATTGCTGACAATAATCACCACAATCCCAGCTATTAAAAAACATCTTTTAAACGTTTATATGTTTTTACATAACAAGCTCCTTAACATCAGTATGTAAAGTGTATGTAATTTGTATTCCCATGAGGCCCTTGGTTCATGTGGGGCCTAGGCAGCTGCCTACTCTTGTCTACTGAACACAGTGAAACACACTTCAATCTGTTTATAATGTCACGTACATGGAATGAAGCAAAATATGTTTCCCTCCCTCATCCATATGCATTTGAGAGAGCATCATGCAAAACGTGGGAGGAATGCACAAAAACGGTGCAGATGCTGAAAATGCAGCCGTTACATTTACTAATATTCCGGTGGCAATATTGCCTGGAATTCTCTCCGCTCTTTAAAAACACATATAGACGTATATCTGGGGTAGTTTCTCAAAAGCTTCCTGTAACACCGGCAGCAGAACTGCGGCTAGACAGCACACGCTCTATCAACTCCTCCCTTGAACTCCTCTGGCGCTGACGTTCTGTGGTACTGCTTCTGAAATCTACTGTTTAAAACCAGAGCAAAAGAACAAACAGCTGTAAAATGTTGTGGTGGAAAAAAACACCAAAACCTGTGTTTTCTCCTCTGACCTGAGCGTTTTGCCTGCTCCACTCTTCAATGTGCTTTCCGCCGATTTTTTCCACGTTTCTGCATAAGCGAAGTCATTTAAAAGTGGTTTGATGTGACATTCTAAAAAAACTTCGAACAGAACTGTTCACAGGGGTGGTGAAAGGAAAAAGACATCCGAGTAGCTCAACGCCTCTAGAAGCTGTCTCCACAAACCTATTACACAATTTTTCATGTAAAAAAATGATTCAAAAGTCAAGAGACATTTCTGGTCTTGTCCATGTGCTTCCTTGTATTGATTCTTCCCTGTCCTGCCCCCTTGTTTCTAGACTCCGCCCTTGATTGTTTTCACCTGTGTCTTGTTAACCCTTATTGTTCCTGTATTTAAGCCCTGTGTTTTCCCCTGTTGGTTGGCTGGTCTTTGTATTGTATCGTTTGGTGTTTGTTCTGCTGGCCGTTGTTTGTTTAGCCTGTTTTCTTTTTTTGTAATGTCTGTTCCTCGTTCTATCCATGTTGGCTCCCTGACCCTGGACTGTCTAGACCCTGAGAATGGATTTGCCCCTAATAAATCTCGCTTCTTTCAGCACATACGTGCACCTCATCATTGCTCCCCTGCATTACACTGGGCCGTTGACTTTATTATGGCTAGTATGGCAAACTCTACCATTTATGTGCTCTTCTCTGCTTCTTAACATCATTTCTCAATACTGTAGTTGTGTTAATTTGTATATGAAGACATCGTGTTCGCACAAAGCAGGAAAATTAAGCTCTTTATTCAATTACAATAAGAAGTGGTCAATCTTAACTGTGCTCTGAAAAAATATATCCACACTCACAGTCCCACCAACAACAAAAGCAGCATCTTTTATACAGTGATAGACGACACGGCAGCACCCAGAAAGTGCCGAGTCTATGTGACGATACATTTTACTATGCGCAATATCGACGTGCACGCACCAAAACTCAAAAAATGGCAAAAATAAGGCGAAATTTTCAGAGTACACTGCTGGAAAGATGTTCAACAGGGTCATCTGCTGGAGTACATCGGCTTTCAGTTGGTCTAACTGCCAAATGCGTTTACTACCAAAGCACAGGAAATTCTCCAGTGACCAGTTTCGGTTTGCATATTTATACAAACCAACAAATCACAAGCAAGCTCATTAACAGATTATGGTACGCATTTTACCATAATACATGATTTAAAACAATCACAGGTAGAATTAGCTACAATTGTCCGGACGTTGATTAAATTGCCAAACCGATGTCACTTAAAGGATCTGGCCAAACAAGTAAACGGCGTATCAACATTTAATTAACCTGTCAAATAAATTCTGCCAAGTATCAAGAGAACAGACTGAAAGATTCAATCATTTCAATCTCCTGTCAAGGACTCGCTATTCCTCAAATCAAATCAAACTGTATGTTAAGTGTAATAATGGCAGCAAACTAAGCCGTCGCATTCTGACATTTTAATTCATTAGTTTTCATTTCCATATCATTACCAAGAAATGTACATGTCTGCTAAAAAAAAAAAAAAAAAAAAAAAAAAAGGGTGAGCAAAACAACTGAAGTGGTTGGCACAGACTTCTCCCAAGGGAAGAGCTATTTATTCTCCCGTATGTCTAATGAATTTGCAGCCTTTGAAGATGATGGAAGTTTGTCAGAGCAGCTCGGTTTGCAGCACACTGCATTCCGTCCCCGGGAGAAGAAGAGCAAGACTCGCAGGCGCTCCGAGTTTCTGAACTTCACAACATCCAAGCTAGGAGGAAACGGAACAGAGCGCGCACTGAATTTGGCGGGTTGAAGGCGCTCGGAATCAGACGGCAGGCAAATTTAGCAGATCAACAGACGAGGGTTGTGTTTCATTGAGTCGTTTCATGGAATCTGCAGTGAGGATCAGACAGGCTGTGGGCATTTTTGGCAGTGTTTTCATTTTGTTCCATTTGCATTTACCAATGGGACTTTTACAGTTACACAAAATGGTAAAAAGCTTTCATCCACTTAGTGCTTCAATATTCTCATTCTTAGAACTGCCCATGTGCAGTGCAAGGGTTAGTCTTCAGCATACTGGTAAAGCTGCAGGGGGATGCAGCGGCTGAAAAGCAGCAGTGGACTGTAGGTAACATCTTAAAATCCCAGGCTTATTACACACCCAGGTTTATTATGCAGTAACTACAGGGACTCTCATTCAAACAGACTGAGCTATTCTTTGGTAGTGAGCAATAAAACTTTGCGCCTGTCGGCACGGCCGGGCCTTTCCGGGAGTTAAAGGGAATTCCACCAATAATCTGGTTTACATTATTCAGAGTGGTTTGTTTTGAAATGCTCCGCTCTAGAGAAACTTCCAAAGTCAGAAAGGTTCACAGTGGTGATAATAAGGTCAGACATCCAAAGCATTCAAGCCCTGAATAGCTCTGTGGTAACACTTCAAACAGCAAAAAAATAGCATGTGACATTAAACACTATGTCATCTGTCATGGCAATTACCAATAATGGTAACATGACATTTTTACACTCACTGAACACTTTATTAACAACACCTGTTCACCTACGTCCATGCAATTACCTAATCAGCCGATAGTGTGGCAGCAGTGCAAGGCATAAAATCATGCAGATACGGGCCAGCAGCTTCAGGTAATGGTCACATTTTGACCGTGGCATGGTTGTAGGTGCCAGATGGGCTCGTTTGAGTATTTATATAACTGCTGAGGATTTTTAACAACCTCGAGAATGGTGCAATTAAAAGATGCCCAGTGAGTGGCAGCTCTGCTGACAGAAATGTCCTGTTGATGAGACAGGTCAACAGAGAGTGGCCAAACTGGTTCAGAGGAAGGCTGTGGTAATTCAGATAACCACCCTGTACAATTGTGGTGAGCAGAAAATCATCTCACAGTGAATGACACAATGAGCTAAGGTGGATAGGCTACAACAGCAGAAGACCACGTAGGGTTCCACTTCTGTCAAAAAGCTAAGGTTGCAGTGTGTGCAGGCTCACCAAAACCAAACAGCTGAAGACTGGAAAAACCTACAGATGGTAGGGTCAAAATTTGGTGCCAACAGCATGAATCCATGGATCCAACCTACCTTCTGTCAACAGTCCAGGCTGGTGGAGGTGGTGTAATGGCATGAAGCACATTTTCTAGGCACACTTTGGGCCTGTTAATGCCAATCGATCATCGCTTGAATATGCCTGAGTATTATTGATGACTATGTGCATCCCTTCATGGCCACCATTAACCCAACGTCTAATGGCCACTTCCAGCATGATAAAGCACCATCACAAAGCAAAGGTCATCTCAAAGTAGTGAACATGGACAGTGAATTCAGTGTTCTTCAGTGGCCTTCCTACTCACCGAATCAGAATCCAATAAAACAGCTTTGGGATGTGGTAGAACGGGAGACGTGGTGCATGAAAGGGCACCTGAAAAAATCTGCAGGAACTGCATGATGCAAACATGTCAACATGGACTAGAATCTCAAAGGAATGCTTCCAGCATTATGTGGAACTGTGCCATGAAGAATTGAGGCTGTTCTGAAAGCAAATAAAGATTTCAGTGAGTATATATTATTGAACAATATCTGTCCTAACAGCTCTTGACAGCATACAATATCTGTACTGACATGTTTCTAGCATGATTATGTCACTGTTACGCAGCAGGTTTTAAGTAAATTATTTGCCGCTGTGGTGGAATTCTCCTTTTAGAAGTACCTGTACTTTATTAAACCATTTCTATTCTGGAGACTTTTTACTTTCACTCCACTACATTGAAAAGTAGCGTATTTTACTTTTATCTCAACTACTTTCTGCAGCATGTGTCAGCTACGCTAAAGTCTAAGAAGACTGAATTTTCGGAGATATCTGAAAGCAAAGCAAAGAACATGATGTACTTTCAAAAGACATCTTTTAATGGGCTGGTATTTTTGACCTGTTGCATCGACATAGGAGCTAAAACGTCAATTATATGATATAAAATAATGAAATAGCATACAGTCATATGCAAAAGTTTACGTTTTGTTGATTTTTAACGTGAAAATGGGTCTCTGCCCCCTCGTTTCTTGACTCCGCCCTTGATTGTTCTCACCTGTGTCTTGTTAACCCTCGTTGTTTCCCTGCATTTAAGCCCTGTGTTTTCCCCTGTGAGTTTGCTGGTCTTTGTATTGTTTGGATTGTGCTGTTTGGTCTTTGCATGGGATTGTTTGGTGTTTGTTCTTCTGGTCTCTGTTATATTTCAAAGTCCCTGTTATTGTATTTAGTCTGTGTTTCTTTTGGTTATGTCTGTCCCTCATTCTATCCGTGGTGGCTCTCTGACCCTGGACTGTCTTGACCCAAAGAATGCATTTGCCCCTAATAAATATTGCTTATCTCAGCACATGCGTCCACCTCATCATCGCTCCGACGCATCACAAAACCCCTGTAGTTCAGAGTTTGAAAAGTCTGTGTGTTGTTAACCTGAGTTCTAAGCCTGTTTTCATTTGCTTTGGTCCTGTGTTTTGACCCTCGCTTTGTCTCCTTGTTTTATTGCCTGCTTGTGTTTGACCCCTCATCGAACATCGAACTCTGAATGACTTGGTTTACATCTAAACAACTGAATTATGCAGAAAGGGTAAAATATCAGTTCAATTGCCCTTTGAAGAGATTAGGGGATGCTCAATGTTTCAGGTCAGTGGTTTCAGTATCACTGGAATGCAGAGCGAGTTGACAAGAGCACCTCCTTAACGCAGCATAAAGGTAACATCTCAAATATCCGGCACTCTTTTGGGGAACGTGTGGAACAGAAGTGACCCCTCATAGGAAGGTCAGGCTTCTGTATCTTACTTTTGACAAACACAGACGGCAGAGCCTGATTTGTAGCGGATGGCAATAGACACATTAATCAACACAAATGCAGTGACTGTCAAACATGGTTTCAGTTGTTTGCGGTGATGAAGGACTGACAGGAGCTAAAATGAGATTTCTTTTCCCCTGTGCTTGGCCTGCCTGCCTGCCTCGCTCCCTTCCTCTCGCTCTCACACCCACACATCCCAGGGCCAAGTGATGGAATATAGGGAAGGCAACTTCAGGACATTTTCCCAATTCAAATAATACGACTAGCTGGCCCTCGAAATAATCATAATATCCAGACATATTCATAATGTACGAACGGAGGAGTGAGTGCATCCAGAGAGCGCAGGGAGGCTGCTTAAGAGCTGTCCATGGTGCTGAATTAATCAAGCCAGAGATGTAGGCTAGAGTTAAAGTAGGCTTTTTAGCTTTTAATGTGAAGGAAGGAAAGAGCACAAAAGTTAACCTGAGTTTGTCAGAGCACTTAACCGAAAAAAGTACACACATTAATTCATGCAAAAAATTCTGGGAAAACTAGAAAGCATTTTGCTGCCTTCTGAAGACATTCTGGACCAACGTCGGACAGTGAAGTCCAGATCGCAGCTGTCGTTGCACCTGCTGCCTATTAAAGAAAATCTCTCCAAATCAGACATTAATAGGGCAATCCTTCATTTACATATCCTAATCTGCGGCGATGAATGATAACGAGACGGGCATCTCATTGCGGATGCGGCGGCATTCCATGCCCTCCAGTGTGTAATAACTTGCAGGATTAATATTCCAAAACCCATAAAATCCCAAAGAACATTAAGCTGAAAAGTGGGAGCCAAGGCCCCAGCCGGGCCTGAATTATTCAGTGTGTAAATGATGGAGCAGATGGGGGAGGCGTCCCGTGGTCAGGTCAGGGGGGTGGCAGGTGGAAAAAGAGACACAGAAAGAGGGGAAGAGAGAGAGAGAGGGGGAGAGAGCGAGATAGAGTGACTGTATGTGTGTGTATGTGTGGTTGGAGGGGACTGGTGGCTGTTTGGAGGTAGAGGGTCAATAAGGGGAACCAGCAGCTGAGCTAAACTCCCTCTCACACCTCAAAACATCTGCTTTCACTTCACATGTTAACCTTTAAGTGAGTAAATTTTGCTTTTTGCGAGCTGTTATGGGAACTCAATGGTCGGCACATTTGGCTGATGCAAGCAGTTGCATCGCTCGAATGTAGCAGGACTCCAAAGTACCACTCTTAAAAGTGGAATCACTCCAGGTGTGCTTTCCTTTTGATGTTTCTTTAGACTGTGTAGTCTGGGCTTGATTTAGCATCTTGAGAATGTGAGGGCTTGTTTTGCAACCCAATGCATCGCAGGCTTGTTCTATATTTCTGTATGTGTGTGTGTGTGTTGGCGTGCCTGGCGTTCCAGATCTTGCCCCTCATCATATCAGCAAATCTTCTGCTCCTGATTACCCAACTACCTTTTCCTTTCCTGATTATCTGACTCCACATTCTGTTCCTGATTATCTCCTACCACTCCGGATTGGCCATTTCCAATTTTTGCTTCTGATTCTCTGATTCCATCTTCCAATCCTCATTATCCGACTCCAACCTCCGTTCCCAACTGGGCGATTCCACTTGCCATTTGGGATAGACTAATTTCATCATCCACCCCCAGTCACATAATTCCATCTTCTGTCCCTGATTCGCCGATTCCACCTTCCGTCTACAAGTGCCCAATCCCACCTTCCATTCCCTATTGGCTGATTCCACATTCCATTCTTAAATAAAGCGATTCCACCATCCGTATTTTTCCGACTTCACATTCTATTCCACCTTCTGCTCCTTATTGGCTGTTTCAACCTTCCATTTCTGACAGGCCGATTATACCTTTGGTTCCCAAAGGGCCAGATTTCACCTTCAATTCTTAATTAATTCAATTCTCCATTCCAAATTCAGTTCCCATTTACCTGACTCCACCTTCCGGTCCTTATTATCAGATTCCACCTTCTGTTCCTGGTTGGACGGCTTTCACCTTCTGTTCCCATTCTGTCAATTCCACCATCTGTACTTCATTGGCTGATTCCGCTTTTCATTCCTCAATGGCTGATTCCACCTTCTGCTCCTGATTATCCAAATCCATTTTTCGCTCCTGATCGCCTGATTCCACCATCATTCCATTCCTGATTGGTTAGTTTGCAGTTCACAATTGCCTTTGATATGGAGCTGTCACGCCTGCTACCAGTTCGCATATGGATGAGAACTGCATTACCCAGAATCTGTCACGGTCACGTGAGGAGGAGCTCTTCCCTTCAAGAATCCTTCCCAGAATCCTCAGCACAGTCACATGACTCTGGATCTCTCCTCATCCTCCTATCCGAGATACTAACTCTACACAGCTGTGTTATTCGTCACATGACTACATTACTTGGTATTTAAGCCCGGGCTTTAGCTAAGATCATTGCGAAGTATTGCCAGTTCATCCTGCCTTTCTAGGACTTTTCTAGTTGATTCTCTGTTTGTTCTGACCTGTTTGTTCTGACCTGTTTGCCTGACCTGTTTGACCCTGATTTTCAGACATTCCCCTTTTGTACTGTTGTTTGGTTTTCTGGATTTGATGGCCGATGACTTTTTGCGTGTTTCATGGACTCTGCCTTGACTTGCCCATACCGGTTATGATTGCCTGTATTGTTTTGCTGTGTATCCTGGACTTGACCCCTGCTTGCCCCCTGACTACTCTCTATGATTATCCCAGTAAAGCTTCTATTTTGATTCTTAACCGCAAGCGACCCGTCACAGGTGCCCTACAAAG
>NC_051234.1:2597129-2609629 GCF_015220715.1 Pygocentrus nattereri | reverse complement strand
ACAAGGTGCCACGGAACGCAAAGGGCCAATTCTCAATTTCACGTCAAAATTCATCCTCGCCCTGTGTTCCACTTTTAACTGGGTGCAGACGCCTCTGAAGTTTGATTTAAGCTAACAGGAAGATCAAACAGGCCGTGTAATACCTGAATATGCAAGATGTAACACTAGAATATAACTTCATGGAATTGCATCAGCACTTTTAGAGATATTAAATACTTCAAGCTGAATATCTGAGCTCACTGTACAACCGCAGTGGGTTTACAGCATCCAGCATTTGAGCTGAAGTTTAGACTCTACTCTTCCCTTTTTAGATCAACAGAACAGAATGAAATGAAACCTCAACACTGAATTAGGAACCGACTACAAAGGACCCAAAAAGATCTGAAGAACATGCGATTTCTCACATACATTTAGAAGCAGAAGTACTGGCATTTGAAAACACTAAGGAAAGTAAATATCTACCCGTGTGTTACTTGTTTTAGCTAAATGTTCTTATGTACAGTGAGTAAATAGCCCTTGTTAATTCATTACATTAATTACAGCTAAATTACATTTTAAATGGCATTACTACTATTACCGTACTAACAAAGTAATTACAGCTAAATTCCATTTTAAATGGCATTACTACTATTACCGTACTAACAAAGTAATTACAGCTAAATTCCATTTTAAATGGCATTACTACTATTACCGTACTAACAAAGTAATTACAGCTAAATTCCATTTTAAATGGCATTACTACTATTACCGTACTAACAAAGTAATTACAGCTAAATTCCATTTTAAATGGCATTACTACTATTACCGTACTAGCAAAGTAATTACAGCTAAATTCCATTTTAAATGGCATTACTACTATTACCGTACTAACAAAGTAATTACAGCTAAATTACATTTTAAATGGCATTACTACTATTACCGTACTAACAAAGTAATTACAGCTAAATTCCATTTTAAATGGCATTACTACTATTACCGTACTAACAAAGTAATTACAGCTAAATTCCATTTTAAATGGCATTACTACTATTACCGTACTAACAAAGTAATTACAGCTAAATTCCATTTTAAATGGCATTACTACTATTACCGTACTAGCAAAGTAATTACAGCTAAATTCCATTTTAAATGGCATTACTACTATTACCGTACTAGCAAAGTAATTACAGCTAAATTACATTTTAAATGGCATTACTACTATTACCGTACTAGCAAAGTAATTACAGCTAAATTACATTTTAAATGGCATTACTACTATTACCGTACTAACAAAGTAATTACAGCTAAATTCCATTTTAAATGGCATTACTACTATTACCGTACTAACAAAGTAATTACAGCTAAATTCCATTTTAAATGGCATTACTACTATTACCGTACTAGCAAAGTAATTACAGCTAAATTCCATTTTAAATGGCATTACTACTATTACCGTACTAACAAAGTAATTACAGCTAAATTCCATTTTAAATGGCATTACTACTATTACCGTACTAACAAAGTAATTACAGCTAAATTCCATTTTAAATGGCATTACTACTATTACCGTACTAACAAAGTAATTACAGCTAAATTACATTTTAAATGGCATTACTACTATTACCGTACTAACAAAGTAATTACAGCTAAATTACATTTTAAATGGCATTACTACTATTACCGTACTAACAAAGTAATTACAGCTAAATTCCATTTTAAATGGCATTACTACTATTACCGTACTAACAAAGTAATTACAGCTAAATTCCATTTTAAATGGCATTACTACTATTACCGTACTAACAAAGTAATTACAGCTAAATTCCATTTTAAATGGCATTACTACTATTACCGTACTAACAAAGTAATTACAGCTAAATTCCATTTTAAATGGCATTACTACTATTACCGTACTAGCAAAGTAATTACAGCTAAATTCCATTTTAAATGGCATTACTACTATTACCGTACTAGCAAAGTAATTACAGCTAAATTCCATTTTAAATGGCATTACTACTATTACCGTACTAACAAAGTAATTACAGCTAAATTACATTTTAAATGGCATTACTACTATTACCGTACTAACAAAGTAATTACAGCTAAATTCCATTTTAAATGGCATTACTACTATTACCGTACTAACAAAGTAATTACAGCTAAATTCCATTTTAAATGGCATTACTACTATTACCGTACTAGCAAAGTAATTACAGCTAAATTCCATTTTAAATGGCATTACTACTATTACCGTACTAACAAAGTAATTACAGCTAAATTCCATTTTAAATGGCATTACTACTATTACCGTACTAACAAAGTAATTACAGCTAAATTCCATTTTAAATGGCATTACTACTATTACCGTACTAACAAAGTAATTACAGCTAAATTACATTTTAAATGGCATTACTACTATTACCGTACTAACAAAGTAATTACAGCTAAATTACATTTTAAATGGCATTACTACTATTACCGTACTAACAAAGTAATTACAGCTAAATTACATTTTAAATGGCATTACTACTATTACCGTACTAACAAAGTAATTACAGCTAAATTACATTTTAAATGGCATTACTACTATTACCGTACTAACAAAGTAATTACAGCTAAATTCCATTTTAAATGGCATTACTACTATTACCGTACTAACAAAGTAATTACAGCTAAATTCCATTTTAAATGGCATTACTACTATTACCGTACTAACAAAGTAATTACAGCTAAATTCCATTTTAAATGGCATTACTACTATTACCGTACTAACAAAGTAATTACAGCTAAATTACATTTTAAATGGCATTACTACTATTACCGTACTAACAAAGTAATTACAGTAAAATTACGTAAAAATACAGTAATTACTTTGCTAGTATGGTAATAGTAGTAATGCCATTTAAAATGGAATTTAGCTGTAATTACTTTGTTAGTACGGTAGCCTGGCGAGCTGTGTGTAATTACACTAAAATTCCATTGTCAATAGAAGCATCAAAATTATAATACAATCTCAGTGAAATTTCCATTTTCAATGGAAGTAATAACATTAAAGTGTTATTACAGCAAAATTCCATTTCCATTTGAAGGACCAATATTACAGCATGATTACTGTGAAAGTCTATTTTCAATGGAAACACTGGTATTGCAGTGTAATTCTTTGTTATAACAGCTTTATGACAAGGCAAGCACTGACACAGCAGCGCAAATGTGTACATAATAAAATGAGTGTAGAGCTGTACAATAAACAGTGGCAAACTCCAGCATTTTCTAGTGTAGAAACAGGGAGAGCACAAAAGAAGTGATGGATCAGTCCCTCTTTACGCCAGCACATAAAAGCTGCCTCGTTTAATCAGTATGCTGGACACACCGTAAAAATCTTAATGTTAACCCTCATTTCTGCCCGACGCTAGTGGACAGAGTGAAGCTCTGGCATAGTCTGCAAAATAGCCAAATAAACACCCACGGATGGGTAAGACAGCAATAAAATCCCTGAGGAATTTAAGGCAGGATCACCAGATTTCACCAGTATTTCTGTAGTAACTACCTTTTCCTAAAACCAGAAGCCAGGATGCTGGCCAGATGGCTGAATTCACACAGACAGATCGCTGTTAAAGCCAATCGTACATTTTCCTCCATATGTTAGTGATGGTGACAGTGAGTCAGACAAACTAATGCGTGTCAGTAATGTGAATGTAACACCTAGTAGGTGCGCCCCCGCATTCCACGCAATACATGGTATTCAAAAAACAAGAAATCAAATAAACAAACTCAACAAATGCATTTGGTCTTGTAAAACACTTCTCAGTAACATCTTGACTCAAGGCTGTTACACCACCAAAAACCTTGAGAAACTATATTTCTGCAACACAGTAATTCCTGAACCCTTACTATAAAATGTACATTTCACCTTTATTGGCTAGAGTTAGGAATACACTGTGTTTCCAAAAGTTTTCACTCACCCATCCAAATCATTGAATTCAGGTGTTCCAGTCTCTTCCATGGCCACAGGTGTATAAAGCCGAGCCCCTAGGCCTGCAGACTGCTTCTACAGACATTAGTGAAAGAATGGGTCGCTCTCAGGAGCTCAGTGAGTTCCAGCGTGGTGCCGTGATCGGACGCCACCTGTGCAGCAAGTCCAGTCGTGAAATTTCCTCACTACTAAATATTCCACAGTCCACTGTCAGTGGGATTATAACAAAGTGGAAGCGATTGGGAACGACAGCAGCTCAGCCACGAAGTGGTCGGCCACGTAAAATGACAGAGCGGTCAGCGGATGCTGAGGGGCATAGTGCGCAGAGGTCACCGACTTTCTGCAGAGTCAATCACTACAGACCTCCAAACTTCATGTGGCCTTCAGATCAGCTCAAGAACAGCGTAGAGAGCTTCATGGAATGGGTTTCCATGGCCGAGCAGCTGCATCCAAGTCTTACATCACCAAGCGCAATGCAAAGCGTGGAATGCAGTGGAGTAAAGCGCCGCCACTGGACTGAAAAGTGGGTGGAGAATCACACATGCAGTTAATTACATCCATTTAACAAAGTTTAAGTGGCCTGCGCTGGTTAGTTTTGTATCGATCTTCTTCTTCCTTTCGAGAAAAGCTTTAAATGTGCATAAGGATCTTAAAAGATCTGTGGCTGCGACACTTTCCTTAACAACAGCAACAGTTAGACAGAGGCGTGAGCCTCAAACGCCTGCTGAAAGAATGTTTACCATCAAAAGACCGCTTTAAATTCTTTAGACCAGATGTGGGGGGGGGGGGGGGGGGGGAGTTTGGGGGGGGGGCCTTATCAAGAGCCGGCCTTAATTAGTCTTTATCTCCTTCCAATACAAATTACTGAAAAAACACAAAAGAAGGATTTTCTTTCCACAGAACAAAATACAGAACAAACAAAATTTATTAAAGTCCCATAATTTATTTGGCTGTTTCAATTCATCCTTGTTGATTAGTTTTGCCATCACAATTATATCAAGATTAGAGCCGGGCAATATGGCAAAAATGTTATCACGATAAACAAAATTAATATCTTTCGATATCGATAAATATCACGATAAAGTTAAAGTGTGAGGGCTGATTTTTGCTCCTGGGTGGTAAATCGCAGTTTTAATCTATGCTTTGTGGTCAGAACACGACAAACACTCACTGTATAAACAAATGTTTGACTCCTCTTCCTCAGTCTGACAGCTGTTAAGATAAACTAACGCTGACTGGCTACACAAACTCCAATAGTTTGATCCCTCAGAGACAGAAAGCTTTAAATGACCTCAGATTTAACAGAATAAATGACCGCACATCGGCTAGGCGACTTTTTGAGATATAGGGAAAGTGAAACACGTCCATTTGTAGAGTTAAAACATGACAGTATAGAAGAAATTAGCCAACCAATACTTACAGGATGGTAGAGAGAGAGCCGGTTTATGAGGAGCCTGGCCACTTCCTATTTCCCCCATTATATCAAAAACAGGGCTGCTAAACAGCAGAGGGCGCTCACGAGCGAATCCTCAATGAATGGGAGTGAATGGAGCTCAACGGCTAAAAACAAAGAGTTAAAATAGTTTCTAATCCCTTCATTTTAGACAGTAGAAGGATGTGTTTCACTAAAAAAGCAGAGAAATCTCGCCTGTATATTTCCCTTTTTCTATACCCATTCATTTTGGACTCACTCGGGAGCGCCCTCTAGCGTTCGAGAAACCAGGACATTGCAGAGAGCGGGAATTCTCTGGCTACCCGCGCGGCGGCAAAAAAACCCCAAAAAAACGGATGTACTTGAAAGGGGTCGAGGTTAAAGGTTATTTCTCACCATGAATCTTCAAATTGAACGTTTTTAAAAATGTTTCACAAAGTTTCACTTTCCATCAAATTGCAGCTCCGGAGCTCAGCTCTGTTTGCCACTGAGAGGAACCAAAGACGCTAAAGCTGCTGTTGGCTCGACCGGCGACCTGCTGAGAGCCAGTCAGCGCTGTGACCGTAAAAAAAATGTCAACGGTTGTTGGACGAAACCAGAAAATACATTTGATCAGATTTTCGTCCAAAACCGAGACAAAATATCAAATTTTTCAGTAAATAATTTTGTTTTAATAATCGACAGAAAAGCATTTCACCAAGAACTGCAGTTCCTTTAGAGCAGGGGTGCCAAACTTACCGGGCCCTTAAGGGACCGTGGTAAAAAAAAAAAAAAAAAAAAAAAAAAGTTAGACATTGTGTTCCCTCACAAAAAATGCGTTCCCTCACAATGTCTGCTCATCAGACAGCAAGCAACCGTAGGAGCACAGGGGCCCAATGCCATTGCCTGCATTAGAGCTTTGTTTTTAGCATAGCTGACGTTAAAAGCTGTTTTCCCAGTTTTCCAGTCTGCGCTGAGTTTATTCAGCTATTGTTCTTTACAGTCTCTGTCCTTTTACTGGACGAGGAAACTCGGACTCAGTCTCAGTTTGAGTGACTAATAACAATCATGCTTGATTTTGAGAAGCGATGCCATGTCTTTATATTTCAATGCAAGATCAACATCAAATTGAATGAGCTGCTTCATCTCTGAGCTTAAGCAAAGCACAGTGAATAGAAAACAATGCATCATAGTGCAAAACCTTCGCGAGGGAACGCAATGTCATTGACCTTTATGACGTTTGGCTGACGCTCTCATCCAGAGCGACTTACAGTTTGATCATTTTACACAGGGAGGCCAAGGAGGTGTTGGGAGTCTTGCCCAAGGACTCTTATTGGTATAGTGTAGGGTGTTTGCTCAGGTGGGGATTGAACCCCAGGCTACAGGGTAAAAGGCAGAGGTGTTAACCACTACATTAACCAACCACGGCCCCTTAGGGACTCCGTACAAACTCAACTACAAAAAGATCCATATTAAAAAAAATCTAAAAAGCTGTGTTTGTATTTTATTCCTGGGAACTGTAGTGCAGCTCATGGTGAAATGGGCTAATATTAACAGAAAATGAAAATAATTTTGCAAGCCAAATAAAAATGTGCCATGGGCCCTGACTTAGCCCACATGCCTGGTGTTTGACACATGGGCTTTAGAGCATGGTGTTGTTGCCAAGCAACCACGGGCTGCTGAATGACAGAAACACGGAGGTCCCCCATCTCTGGAGCTGATTTCCAAAGCCGAGGCTGAAAGACCCTCTGTATCAGCCTAGAAATGCAGCCTACGTTCGGAGTGATTTCAAGGATGCGTCAGGTGTATCCTTACAGGTCTCTGGTTACCCACAGTTCTCTGTGACGAAGAAAAAAAAAACAGCGCCACGAGAAAAAAAAACAAAGCAGCTGGAGCAGAACTTGTTTTAAAATACAAGTTGTTCATGTCCTTGAATTCATCTTCATTACTTTATAAAGCGTAAAATGACAGTTATGTACAGCATTCGTCCATATATCATATTTTATTTATTTGTATATACTGTATAGTTTATGTGTAGTTTATGTATCGCTGCATTTAAATCTATGTTTTGCCAGGTTTGTTTAGTCAGGGCTGGGTGCTGGGATAGACCACAGACACGCACCGTCTAGGGGCACCCCAAGAATTGGGTTTGGGAAAAATGGCTTATAAGATCTCTGGGCTGGTCCTCTTGGTGATAAGCAGCAGATTGTAGGTTTGTACCTGTGCCAGTGAAGCCTTCACCATAATCCACTCAGTAAGCAACATGACCTAAATCCTGCAGTGATCAGAAAGCACCTTGAGACGCTTGGGCTGGAGGAGACATAACGTGGGAAAGTGGTATTACCTTGAAATTACTTTATTAAAAAATTGTTTATATTCCAGAATAAACCATTACGAGTCCTTTGGGTGACCGCATGCACTGAGGGACTAATTAACAGCAGTGAGAAACGGTGAAAGACAGGTAGATTACTCCACAGAGGGAGCGGTCATTCTCTAAAAAACACACAAACAAACACAACACACACGCGTGCACACACACACACGCACACGCACAAACAATACACAGGTGGCTTTTAGTGAAATCTTTTTCAGGCTTGCACCGTTTCCCAACCCAAACCCATCTCTGACTGTACTCCGACTACTCTGACTCTACTCTGACTCTACTCTGACTCTACTCTGACTCTACTCTGACTCTGACTCTACTCTGACTACACTGACTCTACTCTGACTCTACTCTGACTGTAATCTGACTCTAATCTGACTCTACTCTGACTCTACTCCGACTACTCTGACTCTACTCTGATTGTACTCTGACTGTACTCTGACTACTCTGACTCTACTCTGACTGTACTCTGACTGTACTCTGACTGACTCTACTCTGACTACACTGACTCTACTCTGACTCTACTCTGACTGTACTCTGACTCTATTCTGACTCTACTCTGACTCTACTCTGACAGTACTCCGACTACTCTGACTCTACTCTGACTCTACTCCGACTACTCTGACTCTACTCTGACTCTACTCCGACTACTCTGACTGTACTCTGACTGTACTCTGACTCTACTCTGACTCTGACTACTCTGACTCTACTCTGACTGTACTCCGACTACTCTGACTGTACTCTGACTGTACTCTGACTCTACTCTGACTCTGACTCTACTCTGACTGTACTCTGACTGTACTCTGACTGTACTCCGACTACTCTGACTCTACTCTGACTCTACTCTGACTCTGACTGTACTCCGACTACTCTGACTCTACTCTGACTCTACTCCGACTACTCTGACTCTACTCTGACTGTACTCTGACTCTACTCTGACTCTGACTACTCTGACTCTACTCTGACTGTACTCCGACTGTACTCCGACTACTCTGACTGTACTCTGACTGTCCTCTGACTGTCCTCTGACTGTCCTCTGACTGTACTCCGACTACTCTGACTCTACTCTGACTCTACTCTGACTCTGACTACTCTGACTCTACTCTGACTCTACTCTGACTGTACTCTGACTGTACTCCGACTACTCTGACTCTACTCTGACTGTACTCTGACTGTACTCTGACTACTCTGACCCTACTGTCTCTACTCTGACTGTACTCTAACTCTGACTCTACTCTGTCTCTACTCTGACTCTACTCTGACTCTACTCTGACTCTGATTGTACTCTGTCTTTACTCTGACTCTACTCTACTCTGACTGTACTCTGACTACTCTGACCCTACTGTCTCTACTCTGACTGTACTCTAACTCTGACTGTACTCTGTCTCTACACTGACTGTACTCTGATCATACTCTGACTGCTCTCTGAATCAGGCCATGTGTTTCAAATCAAGTTAATATTCGTCTCCCTCCTCTACCTCATGAAACTGGAGCCTTTTCCAGACGCTCCAAACCCAAGAGGCGGAGCGAGGCACGAGAGCGGTACTTGAGGGGTTAGGCTGAGAGGGATTTGGTCAAATTTAATTCAGCCTTTCTGAACAGCCAGACAAAAATGCAATAGAGTAATTCTGCCACACCTGATTAGGTAGGGGAGTATTTGGATTACACTGACGGAGCAAAAGTATTTTTCCCCCCTTTCTGACTCTGTTGGGAAGGTAAATTAAGCTGAGCTGTTAATGCCCTGGTGCATTCCTGCGACAATCTCGCCTAATTACATCCTGTTGAAGAAGAGTGCAACATGAAAATAGTCACTGTTACCTACAGAATGCCCACTATAAGAACCTTGGGGGAAAGACAGTGGTGGGTGGTGGGTACTGGCCACTATGCATGCTCAGACACACCAGGCATGCACACAGGCAAAGATTTGCATCAATCCGATTGAATTTACTCTGATTATAGAGGAATATTCACACTCTACTTAACAGTCAGATGAACATCTCCATTTACATGCACACTACCAATAATCCGAATCCAAAATGACTACATGCACGTGTACACGTCACCATGACAACGAGCATCAGTTGGCACGCTTGTTTTCAATTGCTTTAAATCATGGCAGACGGGAAAATTCACTTCATATGTATTTATTAAAGAAGGCATGAGAGGAAGACGTCTGTTCTGCTACGTTCTGAGACCATCCATCTATCCTGCTCACTATTTTTAAGCCCTAAAGTTTGAAGCATAAACCTTTTGTCCTCTGTGGACCAGTTTCTGGCTTCCGACATGATAAATGTCCGTTATGGCGTGAACGAACCTGCGCAGAACCTCCTTACACTTTGCGACTGGGAATGAAGTCAGACGCAGGAGTTTACACATTATTCTTCTATTTAACACATTATTTACAGGATTACCCACCTGGTTCAGGCGCACAGAAACCGCAATCTGAATGGCCCACATCCAATTAACTCTATTCCAATTAACAGATTACTGACAGATTATCGGACTTGTAATGTAAACATGGCGACGGTTATATATGCGCCTATATTTGTCTTTGTATTTGTTTAGAACACAAAATGATATGTATCTAGTTTGGATATATACAAGAAGTGGGTGTACATTTTTCATGTTTTCACGGGTTGGCTAGTGTAGTTGGTAACACCTCTGCCTTCTACACTGTAGACTGGGCTTCAATCCCCACCTGGGCAAACACCCTACACTATACCAATAAGAGTCCTTGGGCAAGACTCCTAACACCGCCTTGGCCTCCCTGAGTAAAATGATCAAATTGTAAGTCACTCTGGATAAGAGCGTCAGCCAAATGCTGTTAAACATATTTAAATGTACTAGGAACATTTGGTGAAAATCATGGTGTCTGGGAATGATTTTGTTTGCCGGAAAAAGAGAAAAACAACTATTCATATATTGATTGAAATCTACACTTTTGCATATTCTCCGAAAGCCTAGAAAAACCACTGGTGAAAACCTTTTGGCGCCCCTGATTAAATTCCACATTTTGGTGGTTTTCTAAGTAAAAATAAGTGAACATTTTAATGCACAATTACTGTTGATTTGCTGATTTTAGCATAGTGGCAAAAGAAAATGTGGCCAGTGCAAATGTTTTGGCATATATTTCATATTTTCTTTTTTTATTATATGTTAAACTCTGCAAAAGCATATAAATTGTGCATTAAAGTTTAAAAAATACCATATTTAAACTTGTGTCCTGTAGAGGATGTGTTAACATCAAAGCCTTGCCTATTAACTTTGACACTATAACGAATATTTCAGCCTTGGCTGCTTTTTGAATGAGGCGCAATACGGAGCAGCCAAACAAATCCTTTTATATACACGTCAGTCTTAAATATACAGTAACAAAACAGCCCGTTTGATTAGTGCATACATGAATCTTGACCTCTGAATTTTGATGCACAAATGGCCCGCAGGCCAGATCAGGCCCGCCACACCATCCTATCTGGCCCACAACAGTATTTTCACTTTCGATTAACATTTGCCTCTTTCACAATGTGCTGCACTACAGTCCCCAGCATGCACTGCAACATAATGTGCTCTTACTCACCTACCCCAACAACAGTCTACATGACAGCAATTACACCTCAGTTCTACTCAGTACTGCACAATTCATTTCAGCTACAGTTCAGCCAATAAACACGCTTCACATTAGATCAGCAGCTCAGAGACTGAGACTGTGTTAATGAACTTGCAGCTCGCCAGGTTTCTAGCTGAAGCAGATACGTAGATTTCACAGACTGAGCTCCTGAGGATGATTCGATTTTGAATATTTCAATTGTTCGTGTAATATTTCAAGGTCTGCTACGAGTGTCTATATTTTACTGTTGACGTTTTCGCTTATTTTATATAAACAGTGGCCAGTTGGTGTTACAGCACAACCACAATTAAAACTGAAATAAAAACCTCCTTTTCTCTGATCTACGGAGCCCCGCTGGCGACATCCTGCATAAATAAATATAATGTGTGGCCACGACTTAGTAAGCCGTGATCTCATTCCCATGCCTTACTAAGTCATGGCCACCACTTTTTCTCTGATCTACGGAGCCCCGCTGGCGACATCCTGCATAAATAAATATAATGTGTGGCCACGACTTAGTAAAGCATGGGAATGAGATCCTAATGTCCACGACTTAGTAAGCCGTGATCTCATTCCCATGCCTTACTAAGTCATGGCCACCACTTTTTCTCTGATCTACGGAGCCCCGCTGGCGACATCCTGCATAAATAAAAATAATGTGTGGCCACGACTTAGTAATGCATGGATATGAGATGATTAAGTCATGGCCACCACTTTTTTTCTGATCTACGGAGGCCCAATGGTGACATCCTGCATAAATAAATATAATGTGTGGCCATGACTTAGTAAAGCGTGGGAATGAGATCCTAATGTCCACGACTTAGTAAGCCGTGATCTCGTTCCCATGTATTACTAAGTCATGGCCACCTCTTTTTCTCTGATCTACGGAGCCCTGCTGGTGACATCCCGTATAAATAAAAATAACGTGTGGCCACGACTTAGTAATGCATGGATATGAGATGATTAAGTCATGTCCACGACTTAGTAAAGCATGGGAAGGAGATCCTAATGCATGGCCACAGCTTAGTAAGCCGTGATCTCATTCCCACACCTTACTAAGTCATGGCCACGTATTAATGATCTCATTCCCATACGTTACTCAGTCATGGCCACCTCTTTTTCTCTGATCTACGGAGCCCCGCTGGTG